>NW_027269406.1:110474-143080 GCF_023055355.1 Agelaius tricolor | reverse complement strand
TTTGGGGTTTTTTTGGTTTTTTGGGGTTTTTGGGGTTTTTTTGGGGTTTTTGGGGTTTGGGATTGAGGGATTTGGAGATTGGGGTTTGGGGAATTTGGGGTTTGGAATTGGGGAATTTGGGGGTCCCAAGGAACGGCTCAAGGGGATGAGCCTGGAAGGTGGGAATGGGGTTTGGGGTTTTTGGGGGTTTTTTTGGGTTTTTTTTTTGGGTTTTTGGGGTTTTTGGGGGTTTTTGGGGTTTTTTGGGGTTTTTTTTGGGGTTTTTTGGGGTTTGGGTTTAGGGTCTGAGATTGAGGGATTTGGAGATTGGGCTTTAGGGGATTTAGGATTTGGGGTTTTGGGATTTCTGTGAGTTTTGTGGGGTTTTGTGGGTCTCTGTCGGGTTTTTAGGGGTCTTTTTGGTTTTTTTGGTGTTTCTATGAATTCTCTTCTATTTCCCCCGGGTTTTTTGGGATTTTGGGGTTTTTTTTTTGTTTTTTTGGTTTTCTATGAATTCTCTGCAATTTCTCCCGGGTTTTTTGGCATTTTTGGGGTTTTTCGGGATTTCTGGGTTTTCTATGAATTCTCTTCTATTTCCCCCGGGTTTTTTTGGGATTTTTGGGATTTCTCGGTTTTCTATGAATTCTCTTCTATTTCCCCCGGGATTTTTGGGTTTTCTATGAATTCCCTGTGATCTCCCCCGGGTTTTTTTTTGATTTTTGTCATTTTTGGGGTCCCCCTTTGCCCCCAGAGCACTCCCAGGCCCCGGGCACCAACCTGGCGGGGGCGCTGCGTGCCGTGTACGCGCTGCTGGTGCAGCAGGAGCGGGCGGAGCAGCTGCGGGGGCTGCGGCCAGCCCCGGTCACCAACAGCACCCGGCACGTCATCGTCATCATGAGTGATGGTGGGAGCCAAAAACCAACCTGGGACCCCAAAAAACGGCCCTGGGACCCCAAAAAACCCCAAAAACCACCCCAAAAACCCCAAAAACCCCAAAAACCACCCCCCAAAACCCCAAAAACCCCAAAAACCACCCCCAAAAAACCCCCCCGGTCACCAACAGCACCCGGCACGTCATCGTCATCATGAGTGATGGTGGGAGCCAAAAACCGACCTGGGACCCCCAAAAACGGCCCTGGGACCCCAAAAAACCCCAAAAACCACCCCCAAAAACCCCAAAAACCCCAAAAACCACCCCCAAAAACCCCAAAAACCCCAAAAACCACCCCCAAAAACCCCAAAAACCACCCCGAAAAACCCCAAAAACCCCAAAATCCAACCCTGGAACCCCCCGGTCACCAACAGCACCCGGCACGTCATCGTCATCATGAGTGATGGTGGGAGCCAAAAACCAACCTGGGACCCCAAAAAACGGCCCTGGGACCCCAAAAAACCCCAAAAACCACCCCCAAAAACCCCAAAACCCACCCCAAAAACCCCAAAAAACCCCAAAATCCAGCCCCGGTCACCAACAGCACCCGGCACGTCATCGTCATCATGAGTGATGGTGGGAGCCAAAAACCAACCTGGGACCCCAAAAACAGCCCTGGGACCCCAAAAAAACCCCAAAAACCACCCCCAAAAACCCCAAAATCCAACCCTGGAACCCCAAAAACCACCCCCAAAAACCCCAAAATCCCCCCCGGTCACCAACAGCACCCGGCACGTCATCGTCATCATGAGCGATGGTGGGAGCCAAAAACTGCCCTGGGACCCCAAAAATCGGCCCTGGGACCCCAAAAAACCCCCAAAACCACCCCCAAAAACCCCAAAAACTCCAAAAACCACCCCCAAAAACCCCAAAAAACCCCAAAATCCAACCCTGGAACCCCCAAAACCCCCCAAAACCAACCCTGGGACCCCAAAAATCTCCCTGGGAGCCCCAAAATCCTCCCTGAACCCCCCACAGGAACCCCAAAATCCCCCCTTGAATTCTCCTCCAGGAGCCCCAAAATGCCCCCTGGAACCCCCAAATTCCCCTTGGGACCCCCCAAAATCCCCCCAGGACCCCCCAATCCCCTTGGGAACCCCCAAATCCCCTTGGGACCCCCAAAATCCCCCCTGGGATCCCCCAAATTCCCCCAGATCCCACCTGGGGCTCCCAAATTCCCCTTGGGACCCCCCCCCCAAACCCCCCCTGAGCCCCCCCAGGACCCCCCCAATGCCCCCCAAATCCCCCCTAGAACCCCCAAAATCCCCCCCTGAGCCCCCAAATCTCCCCCAGGATCCCCCAAATCCCCCCAGGATCCCCCCAATCCCCCCCTGAGCCCCCCAATTCCCCCCAAAGCCCCCCAGGACCCCCCAAATCCCCCCCTGAGCCCCCCCTGTGCCCCCCAGGCCGTGCCAACATGGGGGGGTCCCCGGTGCCCGTCCTGCACCAGATCCGGGAACTGCTGAGCATCGGGAGAGACCCCCGGGACCCCCGCGAGGAGTTCCTGGGTGGGACTGGGGGGATTTGGGGGGGATTTGGGGGGGGTTTGGGGGGATTGGGCGGATTTGGGGGGGATTTGGGGGGATTTGGGGGGAATTTGGGGGGATTTGGGGGAATTTGGGGGGATTTGGGAGATCCTGGGTGGGATTTGGGGGATTTGGGGAGTCCTGGGGGGATTGGGGGGGGATTTGGAGGGATTGGGGGGATTTGGGGGGGATTTGGGGGGATTTGGAGGGATTTGGGGGGGACTGGGGGGATTTGGGGGGTTTGGGGGGTCCTGGGGGGTTTGGGGGCGATTTGGGGGGGATTAGGGGGGTCATGGGGGGGGAATTGGGGGGATTTGGGGGGGAATTGGGGGGATTTGGGGAGGATTTGGGGGGATTTGGGGGGTCCTGGGGGGATTTGGGGGGGATTGGGGGCATTTGGGGGGATTTGGGGAATTTGGGGGGAGATTTGGGGGGGTTTGGGGGGATTTGGGGGATCATGGAAGGAATTTTGGGGGATCCTGGGTGGGGCCTGGGGGAATTTGGGGGAGATTTTGGGGGGTCCTGGGGGAATTTAGGATATTTTGGGCCGGTTTTGGGGCCAGTTTGGGGCTGGTTTCGGGCCTGGTCTTGAGGCTGTTTTGGGGCTGTTTTGGGGTGTTTTAGGGTTGGTTTTGGGGCTGGTTTTGAGGTGTTCTGGGGCTGTTTTTGGGGGTGTTTTGGGTCGGTTTTGGGGCTGGTTTGGGGCTGTTTTTGGGGTGTTTCAGGCTGGTTTTGGGGCTGTTTTTGGGGCAGGTTTTGGGGCTGTTTTTGAGGTGTTTTTTGGGCTGTTTTGGGGGCTGGTTTGGGGCTGTTTTTGGGGCTCATTTTGAGGTGTTTTGGGGCTGGTTTTGGGGCTGGTTTTGGGCCTGGTTTTGAGGTGTTTTGGGGTTGGTGTTGGGGCTGTTTTTGAGGCTGTTTTGGGGCTGTTTTTGGGGTGTTTCGGGCCGGTTTTGAGATGTTTTGGGCCTGGTTTGGGCCTGGTTTTGGGCCTGGTTTTGGGGCTGGTTTCAGGTTGGTTTTGGGGCTGTTTTTGGGGCTGGTTTCGGGCTGTTTTTGGGGCTGGTTTCGGGCCGGTTTTGAGGCGTTTTTGGGGCTGTTTTTGGGGCTGTTTTTGGGGTTGTTTTTTGGGGTGTTTTGGGCTGGTTTTGGGGCTGTTTTGGGGGCTGATTTTGGGGTGTTCTGGGGCTGGTTTTGGGGCTGTTTTGGGGCTGTTTTCAGGCCGGTTTTAAGGCGTTTTGGGCCTGGTTTTGAGGTGTTTTGGGCCAGTTTTGGGGTTGGTTTTGAGGTGTTTTGGGGCTGTTTTTGGGGTGTTTTTTGGGCTGTTTTTGGGGCTGGTTTTTGGGGGTGTTTTGGGCCAGTTTTGAGGTTGGTTTTGAGGCGTTTTTTGGGCTGTTTTTGAGGCGTTTTGGGGCTGGTTTTGGGGCTGGTTTTGGGGTTGTTTTGGGGCTGTTTTTGGGGTGTTTCGGGCCAGTTTTGGGGTTGGTTTTGAGGCGTTTTTTGGGCTGCCCTGACCCCCTCTCCCCCTCCCCAGACGTTTACACCTTCGGGCTGGGCCTGGACCATGACAAAACTCTGCTGAACGACCTGGCCTCGAAAAAGGACGGGGAGACGCACACGTTCTACCTGAGGGACGTCAAGGACCTGGAGAGGGTGTTCCACAGCATGATCGGTACCTGGCACCCCAAAAACACCCCAAAAAACCCCAAAAACCTGCCCAGAAACACCAAAAAACCCCAAAAAAACCACCAAAAAACCAAAAAACCTGCCCAGAAACACCAAAAAACCCCAAAAACCACCCCAGAAACACCAAAAAAACCCCAAAAACCCCAAAAAACCTGCCCAGAAACACCAAAAACCCAAAAAAACCACCAAAAAACCAAAAAAACCACTCCAGAAACACCAAAAACCCCCCAAAAAAACACCCCAAAAACCCCAAAAAACCTGCCCAGAAACACCAAAAATCCCCAAAAAACCACCCCAAAAACCCCAAAAAACCACCCCAGAAACACCAAAAAACCCCAAAAACCACCCCAGAAACACCAAAAAAAACCACCCAAAAAACACCCCAAAAACCCAAAAAAACCTGCCCAGAAACACCAAAAAAACAAAAAAATCACCCCAAAAACCCCAAAAAGCACCCCCAAAAAACCCCAAAATCCACCCCACAAATCCACAAAAACCACCCCAAAAAAAAACCGCAAAAAACCCCACCCCAAAAACCCGCAAACCCACCCCAAAACCCCCCAAAAAACCACCCCAAAAAAACCCCCAAACAATCCAAAAAAACACCCACAAACCACCCCCAAAAAACCCCAAAATCCGCCCCAAAAACCCCCAAAAAACCCCTCAAATTACCCCAAAAACCCCCCAGAACTCCACCAAAAATCCCCCCAAAAATCCCCAAAAATGCCCCAAATCCCCTAAAAATAACCCCAAAAAAACCCCAAAAAATCCCAAAAAAATCCCAAAAATCCCCAAAAGTCCCCAAAACTTCCAGAAACCCCCAAAAACCCCAAAACGGCCCCAAATTTTGGCAGACGAGAGCTCCACGCTGGGGCTGTGCGGGGTCAGCCTGGAGTTCAAGCCCGACGTGGATCCGCCCCCGAGCCCCTGGGAGCAAAACCCGTGGGAGGTGACGGTGACGGTGACGGTGAGAGGGGACACACCTGGGACATACCTGGGGACAGCTGGGGATGCACCTGGGGTACCTGGGGATGCACCTGGGGATGGATGGGGACACCTGGGACATACCTGGGGACACACCTGGGACACACCTGGGGATACATGGGATACACGGGGATACACCTGGGACACACCTGGGGACACACCTGGGGACACCTGGGGATGCACCTGGGGACACACCTGGGATACCTGGGGTACCTGGGACATACCTGGGACACACCTGGGAGACACCTGGGGATGGATGGGGACACCTGGGATACCTGGGGATGGATGGGGACACCTGGGGACACACCTGGGGATGGATGGGGACACGCCTGGGACACACCTGGGGATGGATGGGACACACCTGGGGATGCACCTGGGGACACACCTGGGACATACCTGGGACACACCTGGGGACACACCTGGGATACCTGGGGATGGATGGGGACACACCTGGGGATGGATGGGGACACACCTGGGGACACACCTGGGGACACACCTGGGATACCTGGGGACAGCTGGGGATACATGGGACACACCTGGGGTACCTGGGATACCTGGGATACACCTGGGAACACCTGGGACACCTGGGACACACCTGGGGATGGATGGGGACACGCCTGGGACACACCTGGGGTACCTGGGGATACCTGGGACACACCTGGGGACACCTGGGGGTACCTGGGGAGACACCTGGGATACCTGGGACACTTGGGGACAGCTGGGACACACCTGGGGATACCTGGGGAACACCTGGGCACCCCTGGGCTGTACCTGGGCACACCTGGGCACACCTGGGCACCCCTGGGCTGTACCTGGGCTGTACCTGGGCACCCCTGGGCTGTACCTGGGCACCCCTGGGCACACCTGGGCTGTACCTGGGCTGTACCTGGGGCACACCTGGGCACACCTGGGCACACCTGGGCTGTACCTGGGCACCCCTGGGCTGTACCTGGGCACACCTGGGCTGTACCTGGGGCACACCTGGGCACACCTGGGCACACCTGGGCCGTTTCCCCGTTGCAGAGGTCGGGGCAGGGCACCGAGCGCTGCCAGGGCTCCCTGGTGTCCCCGTACTTTGTGCTGACGGCGGCGCATTGCTTCACCTCCGGGGACGAGGCCAGCGCCATCACCGTGGACATCGGTGGGGACACACCTGGGACACACCTGGGACACACCTGGGGGGGCTGGGGACACCTGGGGACATTGGGGACACCTGGGGGGGCTGGGGACACACCTGGGACACACCTAGGGGGGCTGGGGACACCTGGGGACATTGGGGACACACCTGGGACACACCTGGGACACACCTGGGACACACCTGGGGGGGCTGGGGACACACCTGGGACACACCTGGGACACACCTGGGGGGGCTGGGGACATTGGGGACACCTGGGGCACCGCCCATTGCTTCACCTCCGGGGACGAGGCCAGCGCCATCACCGTGGACATCGGTGGGGACACACCTGGGGACACCTGGGACACACCTGGGATACCTGGGGGGGCTGGGGACACACCTGGGGACATTGGGGACACCTGGGGACAGCTGGGATACCTGGGGATACACCTGGGGACACACCTGGGGACACACCTGGGATACCTGGGGACATTGGGGACACACCTGGGACACACCTGGGGGGGCTGGGGACACACCTGGGGACATCCCTGAATGTGCTGGGGACACCTGGGATACCTGGGGACACCTGGGGGGGGGGGACACCTGCACCCCGAGTTCAGCCCCGGGGGGGTTTGGGGATTTTTGGAGGTTCCTGGGGTGGGTTTGGGGGCATTTGAGGGAATTTGGGGGTTCCTGGGGGTGTTTGGGGGTGTTTGGGGGTTCCTGGGGGTGGTTTGGGGGTTCCTGGGGTGGGTTTGGAGGCATTTGAGGGAATTTGGGGGTTCCTTGGGGTGGTTTGGGGGATCCTGGGGGTGTTTGGGGGTTCCTGGGGTGGGTTTGGGGGCATTTGAAGGATCCCGGGGGCGGTTTTGGGGTCTCAGGGCGTTTTTGGGGATCCCGGGGGCGGTTTTGGGGTCTCAGGGCATTTTTGGGGACCCCCCCAGGCCCCCGGGAGCACCGGGGGGTGCGGGGGCTGTTCCTGCACCCCGAGTTCAGCCCCGGCTCCCGCCGGGACCGCGGCGTCCCCGAGTTCTACGACTTCGACGTGGCCCTGGTGCAGCTGGACCGGGAAGTGAAGCCCAGCAGGAGCCACCGGTGAGGGGCTGGGGGGTTTGGGGGGATTTGGGGGGATTTGGGGGGGATTTGGGGGGTCCTGGGGGAGATTTGAGGGGATTTGGGGGGGTTTGGGGGGGTCTTGGGGGGATTTGGGGGAGATTTGGGGTGGTCCTGGGGGGATTTGGTTGGGCCTGGGTAGGGCTGGGGGGATCTGGGGGGTCCTGGGTGGGTCCTGGGGGGGTTTGGGCGAGATTTGGGGGGTCCTGGGGGGTCCTGGGTGGGTCCTGGGGGGGTTTGGGGGGGGATTTGTGGGAGATATTGGGGGTCCTGAGGGGTCCTGGGTGGATTTGAGGGGATTTGGGGGGGGTCTTGGGGGGATTCAGGGGAGATTTGGGAGGTCCTGGGGGGATTTGGTGGGGCCTAAGTGGATTTGGGGGAAATTTAGGGGGTCCTGGGTGGGGCCTGGGGGGATTTGAGGGGATTTGGGGGGTCCTGGGTGGTTCCTGGGGTGATCCGGGGGGTCCCGGGGGTGTTTTTGGGGTGATCCGGGGGGCCCCGGGGGGGTTTTTGGGGTGCTGACCCCCCCTCCCCTTCCCCGTGTCGCCCCCAGCCCCATTTGCATCCCCTGCACCGAGGGCGCCGCGCGGGCGCTGAGGCTGCCGGAGAGGAGCTCCTGCAAGGACCAGCGTGAGAGACCCCCGGGACCCCCAAATCAGCCCCCAGGGACCCCCAAATCAACCCCCTGGGACCCCCAAATCAACACAGGGAACCCCAAATCAGCCCCCCGGGACCCCCAAATCAACCCCCTGGGACCCCCAGATCAACCCCCAGGGACCCCCAAATCAACCCCCAAATCCACACAGGGACCCCCAAATCAACCCCCAGGGACCCCCAAATCAACCCCTGGGACCCCCAAATCCACACAGGGACCCCCAAAATCTACCCAGGGACCCCCAAATCCACCTGGGAACCCCCAAATCCACCCCCAAATCAACACAGGGACCCCCAAATCAACCCCCAGGGACCCTCAAATCCACCTGGGAACCCCAAATCAACCCCCAAATCCACCCGGGACCCCCCAAATCCCCCCCCAAATCCACACAGGGACCCCCAGATTCACCCAGGGACCCCCAAATCCACCCCCAAATCCCCCCCGGGACCCCCAAATCCCCCCCGGGACCCCCAGATTCACCCAGGGACCCCCTGGACCCCTCCTGGGATTCCCTAAAACCCCCCGGGACCCCCACCCTGAGACTTCCATGGAGCCCCCCCCCCCCCAAAACCACCCCAGGAACCCCCACGAGACCCCTGGGACCCCCACCCTGAGACCCCCAGGACCCCTCAAACCCCCCCAGGGACCCCCTGGGACCCCCCCAAATCCCCCCAGGGACCCCCTGAGCCCCCCAGGGACCCCCGGTGAGCCAAACAGGGCCCCCCCCCCCAAACCCCCCCAAAACCATCCCAAGACCCTCCTGCCCCCCAGTGCCCTGTGACCCCTGGGTGACCCCTGGGTGACCCCGTGACCCCTGTGTGACCCCGTGACCCCCGTGTGACCCCTGTGTGACCCCCCCGTGCCCCCCAGGCCGGCTGCTGCTGCCCCCCAAGAACGTTGAGGCGTTTTTCCTGCACCCGCCCAGCCCCGAGAGGCTGCAGCGCCAGCGGGTCCTGCTCAAGCTGGGCGACCAGGTCTGTCCGTCTGTCCCACCGCCACCGTGTCCGTCTGTCCCTTCCCGTGTCTGTTTGTCCCTTCCCGTGTCCGTCTGTCCCACTGCCACCGTGTCCGTCTGTCCCTTCCCACTGTGTCCATCTGTCCCTTCCTGTGTCTGTTTGTTCCCTCCCGTGTCCGTCTGTCCCTTCCCCGTCTCCGTCTGTCCCTCACTCCGTGTCTGTCTGTCCTTTCCCGTGTCCATCTGTCCCTCACTCCGTGTCTGTTTGTCCTTTCCCGTGTCCGTCTGTCCCCTCGCCGTGTCCGTCTGTCCCTCCCCACCGCCACCGTGTCCATCTGTTCCCTCCTCGTGTCCGTCTGTCCCTTCCCCCTGTGTCCGTCTGTCCCTCCCGTGTCTGTTTGTCCCCTCCCTGTGTCCGTCTGTCCTCTCCCCGTGTCCGTCATCTCCCATGTCCATCTGTCCCGTGTCTGTTTGTCCCCCCACCGTGTCTGTCTGTCTACTCCCGTGTCCCCAGTGTCCCCAATGTCCCCTCAATGTCCCCCCAGTGTCCCCAGTGTCCCCAGTGTCCCCAGTGTCCCCATTGTCCCCATTGTCCCCAATCCCCCCCAGTGTCCCCAATGTCCCCCCAGTGACCCCAATCCCCCCCAGTGTCCCCAATGTCCCCAATGTCCCCCCAATGTCCCCAATCCCCCTCAATGTCCCCAATGTCCCCTGTCTGTCCCCAGCGGGGTCCGTGTGAGGCCGACGCCCTCCGTGCCCCCCCCTACGCCAACGTCACCTCCCTGGACGACGTCGTCACCCCCCGGTTCCTGTGCTCGGGGGGCCACGAGCCCCAGGTGGACCCCAACGCCTGCCCCGGTACGTGCGCACCAGTATGGACCAGTATAAACCAGTACGGACCAGTACGGACCAGTATGGACCAGTATGGACCCACACAAACCAGTACAAACCAGTACGGACCAGTACGGACCAGTAAAAACCAGTATAGACCAGTACAGATCAGTATAGACCAGTATAAACCAGTATGGACCAGTACGGACCCACACAAACCAGTACAAACCAGTACAGACCAGTACGGACCAGTACGGACCAGTATAAACCAGTATGGACCAGTATGGACCAGTATAGACCAGTATAGACCCATACAGACCAGTACGGACCAGTATGGACCAGTACGGACCCACACAAACCAGTACAGACCAGTACGGACCAGTATAAACCAGTATGGACCCACACAAACCAGTACAAACCAGTATAAACCAGTATGGACCAGTACGGACCAGTATGGACCAGTACGGACCAGTATGGACCAGTATAAACCCATATGAACCAGTATGGACCAGTAGAGACCAGTACGGACCAGTATGAACCCGTACAAACCAGTACGGACCAGTATAGACCAGTAGGAACTGGTAGGAACCCATACAAACCAGTAGAAACCAGTACAGACCAGTATGAACCAGCCCCTCCCAGTCCCTCCCAGTTTGATCCCAGTTTCCCCCCACAGGTGACTCCGGTGGCCCCGTCGTCGTCACCTGGGGGAAGCGACAGTTCCAGGTGAGGGGGGACTGGGACGGGAACTGGGAGGGACTGGGAGGGACTGGGAGGGACTGGGGGACACTGGGGGGACTGGGAGGGACACTGGGATGGGAACTGGGGGGAACTGGGATGGGAATTGGGAGGGACTGGAAGGGACTGGGGGGACACTGGGGACACTGGGAGGGACTGGGGGACACTGGGATGGGAACTGGGGGGAACTGGGAGGGACTGGGGGGACACTGGGATGGGAATTTGGGGGACACTGGGGACACTGGGGGGACTGGGATGGGAACTGGGACAAACTGCTGGTCCCAGGTGTGGGTGGGGCTGACCCCTGGCTGACCCCGGGTGGGCGTGGTCAGCTCAGGTGTGGTTCCTGTGACCCCTGGGTGACCCCTGGGTGGGCGTTTCCCAGTGTCCCCAGGTGGGCGTGGTCAGCTGGGGCGTGGTCATTGACCCCTGGGTGACCCTGGGTGATCCTGGGTGGGCGTGGTCAGCTGGGGCATGGTCTGTGACCCTTGGGTGACCCTGGGTGATCCTGGGTGGGCGTGGTCAGCTGGGGCGTGGTCATTGGCCCCAGGTGACCCCTGGCTGACCCTGGGTGGGCGTGTCCCTGTGTCCCCAGGTGGGCGTGGTCAGCTCAGGTGTGGTTCCTGTGACCCCTGGGTGACCCTGGGTGGGCGTGGTCAGCTGGGGCGTGGTCATTGGCCCCAGGTGACCCCTGGCTGACCCTGGGTGGGCGTGTCCCTGTGTCCCCAGGTGGGCGTGGTCAGCTGGGGCGTGGTCCCGGTCTGTAAGGAGCGCCCCGCCCGCGCCCCCCGCCCACGCCCGCGATTTCCACATCAACGTCTTCGAGGTCCTGCCCTGGCTGAGGGAGCGGCTGCGCGACGAGGACCTGGGGTTCCTGTCCTGAGGATACTTGGGGACACACCTGGGACACACCTGGGGCACCTGGGGACAGCTGGGACAGCTGGGGACACACCTGGGGTTCCTGTCCTGAGGATACTTGGGGACACCTGGGACACACCTGGGGTTCCTGTCCTAGGGGACACCTGGGGACACCTGGGACACACCTGGGACACACCTGGGGCACCTGGGGACACACCTGGGGACAGCTGGGGACACACCTGGGGTTCCTGTCCTAGGGGACACCTGGGGACAGCTGGGGACAGCTGGGGACACACCTGGGGACAGCTGGGGACACCTGGGACACACCTGGGGTTCCTGTCCTAGGGGACACCTGGGGACACACCTGGGACACACCTGGGGCACCTGGGGACACACCTGGGGACACACCTGGGGACAGCTGGGGACACACCTGGGACACACCTGGGGTTCCTGTCCTAGGGGACACCTGGGGACACACCTGGGATACCTGGGGTTCCTGTCCTAGGGCACCTGGGACACCTGGGGACACCTGGGCACTCCTGGGGCACACCTGGGGACACCTGGGCTTCCTGTCCTGGGGGCACCTGGGGCACCTGGGACACACCTGGGGACACCTGGGCACATCTGGGATCCAACTGGTGGCACCTGGAGCCATCCTGGACACACCTGGGGACACCTGGAACTACCCTGGGGACACCTGGGGACAACTGGAACTGCCCTGGGCACACCTGGGCACACCTGGGCGGATCCCAAACACATCCCAGCTGTCCCTTTCCCCCAGGTGACAATGACCACGTCCTTGTCCCCCCCCAGGTGACAGTAAAGGTGTCTCTGCCCCTCCCCAGGTGACAATGACCATGTCCCTGCCCCCCCCAGGTGACAATAAAGGTGTCCCTGCCCCTCCCCAGGTGACAATAAAGGTGTCCCTGCCCCCCCCAGGTGACAATAAACGTTGTCCTTTTTCACACCAGGTGACACCAGAGGTGTCTTTGTTCTGCCAGGTGACAATAAACGCGTCCCTGCCCCCCCCCCAGGTGACAGTGACCACAGGTGCCAGCCCCAGATGACAGCGACGGTGTCCGTCCGTCTGTCCTTTATTGTCCCCCCAAACAGGCCCATGACAGTGACAGTGTCCGTCTGTCCGTCTGTCCTTTATTGTCCCACAAACAGCCCCAGATGACAGTGACAGCATCCGTCTGTCCGTTTGTCCATCACTGTCCCCCAAACAGGCCCGTGACAGTGACAGTGTCCGTGTGTCTGTCTGACCTTTATTGTGCCCTGAACAGCCCCAGATGACAGTGACAGTGTCTGTGTGTCCGTCTGTCCATGTGTCCGTCACTGCCCCCCGAACAGGCCCATGACAGTGTCCGTGTGTCTGTCCGTGTGTCCGTCTGTCCGTCACTGCCCCCCGAACAGCCCCAGATGACAGTGACAGTGTCCGTGTGTCTGTCCATGTGTCCGTGTGCCTGTCTGTCCGTGTGTCCGTCCGTCACTGCCCCCCGAACAGGCCCATGACAGTGTCTGTGTGTCTGTCTGTGTGTCCGTGTGTCTGTCCGTGTGTCCATGTGTCCATGTGTCTGTCTGTCCATGTGTCCGTCCGTCACTGTCCCCCGAACAGCCCCAGATGACAGTGACAGTGTCCGTGTGTCTGTGTGTCTGTCCATGTGTCCGTGTGTCTGTCCATGTGTCCGTGTGTCTGTCCGTGTGTCCATGTGTCCGTGTGTCCGTCACTGTCCCCCGAACAGCCCCAGATGACAGTGACAGTGTCCGTGTGTCCGTGTGTCTGTCCGTGTGTCCGTGTGTCTGTCTGTCCGTGTGTCCGTCCGTCACTGCCCCCCGAACAGCCCCAGATGACAGTGATAGTGTCTGTCTGTCTGTCTGTCTGTCCGTCACTGCCCCCCGAACAGGCCCATGACAGTGTCCGTGTGTCCGTCCGTCCGTCCGTCCGTGTGTCCGTCACTGTCCCCCGAACAGGTCCTCGTTGTAAACCACCTGGGAGCGCTTGTCCCGGTGCGAGCCCTTGGCGCTGTTCTTCACCGCTGGGGGAGGGGGGGGGGGGCACGGGGTCAGGGGGACCCCCTGGGACCCCCCCAGGACCCCCCAGGACCCCCCAAATTCCCCCCAGATCCCCCCCAAATCTCCCCAGGCTCACCCAGGGAGCCCCAGGATGCCCCAAATCCACCCCAAATCTCCCAGGCCCCCCCCAAATCCCCCCCAAATCCCCCCAGGCTCACCCAGGGAGCCCCAGGATGCCCCAAATGCCCCCCAGATCCCCCCCAGATGCCCCCAGACTCACCCAGGGAGCCCCAGATCCCCCCAGAACCCCCCAAATCCCCCCCAGGATCCCCCCAGACTCACCCAGGACCCCCCAAATCCCCCCAGGCTCACCCAGGGACCCCCAGGACCCCCCATTTTCCCCCCAGCTCACCCAGGGAGCCCCAGGACCCCCCCAGGACCCCCCAAATCCCCCCAGACTCACCCAGGGACCCCCAGGACCCCCCAGATCCCCCCCAGATGCCCCCAGGACCCTCCCAAATCCCCCCAGGACCCCCCAAATCCTTCCCAAATCCCCCCCCAGGCTCACCCAGGGACCCCCAGGACCCCCTAGATCCCCCCAGGACCCCCCAAATCCCCCCCAGTTTCACCCAGGACCCCCCAAATGCCCCCAGGCTCACCCAGGACCCCCCAAATTCCCCCCTCAGATCCCCCCAGGACCCCCAGATCCCCCCATTTTCCCCCAGGCTCACCCAGGGAGCCCCAGGACCCCCAAGGACCCCCCAAATCCCCCCAGGGACCCCCAGGACCCCCCATTTTCCCCCCATTTCCCCCAGGCTCACCCAGGGAGCCCCAGAGGGATTTGCCGGTGGCCGCGTCCAGCAGCGGCTGCTTGCGGGCGATGCTGACCTTGAGCTGCACGTCCTGGACCACGGCCCCGTTCAGCTGGGGGGCACGGGGGGTGGCAAACGGCACAGATCAGGGGCAGAAATGGGCCAAAAATCACAGCCAAAAATGGCACAGATCAGCACAGATCAGAGGCAGAAATCAGCAGAAATCAGAGGCAAAATCGGGCAAAAATTACAGCCAAAAACGGCACAGATCAGAGGCAAAAATGGGCCAAAAATCGGCACAAATCACAGCCAAAAACAGCACAGATCAGAGGCAGAAATAGGCCAAAATTACAGCCAAAAATGGCACAGATCAGCACAGATCAGAGGCAAAAATGGGCCAAAAATCACAGCCCAAAACAGCACAGATCAGAGACAAAAATCAGCCAAAAACCAGCACAGATCAGAGACAGAAATGGGCCAAAAATCACAGCCAAAACCAGCACAGATCAGCACAGATCAGAGGCAGAAATCACAGCCAAAAACCGGCCAAAAATCAGCCAAAAACAGCACAGATCAGCACAGATCAGAGGCAAAAATGGGCCAAAAATCGGCACAAATCACACCCCAAAACAGCACAGATCAGAGCCAAAAATCAGCCAAAAATCAGCCCAAATCCCACCCAAAATCCAGCCCAAACCCCACCCGAACCCCCCCAAACCCCCCCAGAGCCCCCAGCCCCACCTCGGCCATGGCCTGGTCGGCCGATTCCATCTTCTCAAAGGTGACAAAGGCGCAGCTGGGGACAGACGGACACGGGGGTGGGGCCGCGGCAGGACACGCCCACGCAGGGCATGGCCACGCCCCCACAGCGGCAGCACCGCCCACTTTGGTCACACCCACCTGCGGCCCCACCCAAGTTTAGCTCCACCCCAACCCTGCCCCACCCCATTTAGCTCCTCCCACATGTGACACCGCCCACTTTAGCTCCTCCCATTAGTAACCACACACACATTGAGCTCCACCCCAACCCTGCCCCACCCCATTTAGCTCCTCCCACATGACACAGCCCATTTTAGCTCCTCCCATTAATAACCACACCCACATTTAGCTCCACCCCAACCCTGCCCCACCCCGTTTAGCTCCTCCCACATGACACCGCCCATTTTAGCTCCTCCCATTAGTAACCACACCCACATCTAGCTCCACCCCAACCCTGTCCCACCCCATTTAGCTCCTCCCACATGACACAGCCCACTTTAGCCCCTCCCATTAGTGACCACACCCAAGCTTAGCTCCACCCCAACCCTGCCCCACCCCATTTAGCTCCTCCCACATGCAACCCCACCCATTTTAGCCCCTCCCATTAGTGACCACACCCACACTTAGCTCCACCCATGCTCATAACTCCACCCACTTAGCCCCACCCTTGTGCCCCACCCTCCCATGCCCCACCCACTTGCGGGGCGTGTCCATGGAGAGAGCAATGATGTCACCAGTGACCCCACCCACCCAAAGCCCCACCCACTTGTGGGGCGTGTCCATGGAGAGGTCGATGATGTCACCCACGGCCCCGCCCCCCAAAGCCACGCCCCCAGCCCCACCCACTTACGGGGCGTGTCCATGGAGAGGTCGATGATGTCACCCACGGCCCCACCCACCCAAAGCCACGCCCCCAGCCCCACCCACTTGCGGGGCGTGTCCATGGAGAGGTCGATGATGGCGCCGAAGGGGCCGAAGGCTCCGCGCAGCAGCTCCGGGCTCAGCTCGGCCCCGTGCACGTACAGAGTGTTCCCCTTGCGGGGGGGGCGGCGCTCGGGGAACGAGTCCGACCCTGGGGGGGGCACGGGGAGAGACCCCCGGGGATGGGGAGGGGGCACGGGAATGGGGAGAGACCCCTGGGATTGGGGAGGGGGCACGGGATTGGGGAGGGGGCACGGGATTGGGGAGATGGGGAGAAACCCCTGGGAATGGGGAGAGACCCCCGGGGATGGGGAGGGACCCCCGGGGATGGGGAGGGGGCACGGGATTGGGGACATGGAATGGGGAGAGACCCCCGGGATTGGGGAGAGACCCCTGGGAATGGGGACATTGAATGGGGAGAGACCCCCGGGAATGGGGAGAGACCCCTGGGATTGGGGAGGGGGCACGGGATTGGGGACATGGAATGGGGAGAGACCCCCGGGATTGGGGAGAGACCCCCGGGAATGGGGAGAGACCCCTGCGGATGGGGAGGGACCCCTGGGATTGGGGAGGGGGCACGGGATTGGGGAGATGGGGAGGGACCCCCGGGATTGGGGAGAGACCCCTGGGGATGGGGAGATGGAATGGGGAGAGACCCCCAGAAATGGGGAGAGACCCCTGGGATTGGGGAGATGGGGAGGGACCCCCGGGATTGGGGAGAGACCCCCGGGATTGGGGACATGGAACAGGGACAGACCCCTGGGATTGGGACCCTGACCCAAAACCAGGGACAGACCCCCCAGGACCCCCCAAGCACCCCCAGACCCCCCCCCCAAGAGGTTTTAAGACACCTCCCCATTTCAGGACCCCTCCCAGGGTTTCAGGACCCTCCCCATTTCAGGACCCTCCCCATATTTCAGGACCCCCCATATTTAACCCCTCGTACTGCGGAAGGCGCCCTCGCTGCGCTCCCAGGGTTTCAGGACCCTCCCCATTTCAGGACCCCTCCCCATATTTCAGGACCCCTCCCCATATTTCAGGACCCCCCATTTTAACCCCTCGTACTCCAGAATGTGCCCTCGCTGCGCTCCCAGGGTTTCAGGAGCCCCCTCCCCGTATTTAACCCCTCGTACTCCGGAATGTGCCCTCGCTGCGCTCCCAGGGTTTCAGGACCCCTCCCCATTTCAGGACCGCCCCCTCCCCATTTTAACCCCTCGTACTCCGGAATGTGCCCTCGCTGCGCTCCCAGGACCCCTCCCCATATTTAACCCCTCGTACTCCGGAATGTGCCCTCGCTGCGCTCCCGCCGCTCCTCGGCCTCGGCCTCGGGCTCCCACTCCAGGCGCCGCTCCCCCCGCTCCGGGGGCTCCCCCCGCGCCCCCCCCTCGGGCTCCCGCAGCCGCTCGCTGGCGCTGACAAAGCTGGGGGGGGCACGGGGGGTCAGGGGGACCCCAAAGCACCGGGGGGACCCCAAAAAAACCCCGGGGAGACCCCAAAGCACCGGGGAGTCCCCAAAGCCCCGAGGGAATCCCCAAAACCCCGGGGAGACCCCAAAGCACCGGGGAGACCCCAAAACCCCAGGGGAGACCCCAAAGCACCGGGGAGACCCCAAAAAAACCCCGGGGAGACCCCAAAATCCCGAGGGAATCCCCAAAAACCCGTGGGAATCCCCAAAACCCCGGGGAGACCCCAAAACCCTGGGGAGACCCCAAAGCCCCAGAGGGGAGCCCCAAAGCCCTGGGGGGACCCCAGACCCACAAAGGAGGACCCCAAAACCCCAGGAGGGACCCCAAAGCCCACCTGGGGGAAACCCAGACCCACACAAGAGGACCCCAGCCCCACAAAGGGGGGGACCCCAGCCCCACATGAAGGAACCCAGCCCCACATTGGGGCACCCCAGCCCCACACAAGGACCCCAGCCCCACATGGAGGACCCCAAAACCTACTGGGGGCACCCCAGACCCACATGGAGGAACCCAGATGAACACAAGGACCCCAGACCCACAAAGGGGGACCCCAAAACCCCACAAAGGTGGACCCCAGCCCCACACAGGGGGACCCCAGCCCCACATTGGGGGACCCCAGCCCTACACAAGGACCCCAGCCCCACATTGGGGGACCCCAGCCCCACACAAGGACCCCAGCCCCACATTGGGGGAACCCAGCCCCACACAAGGACCCCAGCCCCACAAAGGGGGACCCCAGCCCCACAAAGGGGGACCCCAGCCCCACATGGGGGACCCCAGCCCCACACAAGGACCCCAGCCCCACACAAGGACCCCAGCCCCACATTGGGGGACCCCAGCCCCACATTGGGGGACCCCAGCCCCACACAAGGACCCCAGCCCCACATTGGGGGTCCCACCCACCTCTCATAGAGCGATTTCCTCTGGGGCCGGCGCGACTGTGGGGGGGGACACACAGCGTTATTGGGGGGGGGGTCCCGGCCTCGGGGCTCCCCCCAATCAAAGGGGGGGCTCCCCCCACCCCAACAGCCCCCTCCCCCAATTTGGGGGTCGGTACCTCCTGGGAGTCGTCGTCGGGCCGAGACGCTGCGCTGGAAGGGCTGGAAGGTGGGGGTGGGGCCCTTCTCGGGGTCCTGGGGGGGGCACGGAGGGGTGAGGGGGGTCCCCAATGCCCCCCCCCGAGGGGCTTGGGGGTGATGGGAAGGGGGATCCAAAATCCTGAGGCAGTGGGGAAGGGCTGGGGGGGTCCCAGGGGGGGGTTTGGGGGGTCCCAGGGGGGTTTTTGGGGGTTCTCAGAAGGGTCCTGGAGGGTTTTGGGGGTCCCAGGAAGGTTTATGGGGGTCCCAGAGGGGTTTTAAGGGTCCTAGGAGGCTTTTGGGGGGTCCCAGGAGGGTTTATGGGGGTCCCAGGGGGGTTTTAGGGGTACCAGGGGGGTTTATGGGGAGGTCCCAGGGGAGTTTTGGGGGTCCCAGGATGGTCCTGGGTGTCCCAGGGGGGTTTTCATGGGTTCTCAGAAGTGTTTGGGGGTCCCAGGAGGGTTTTGGGGGGTCCCAGGGGTGTCTTGTGGGGTCCCAGGAAGGTTTTTGGGGGTTCTCAGAAGGGTCCTGGAGGGTTTTGCGAGTCCCAAAGGGGGCTGGGGGTTCCCAGGGGGGTTTTGGGGGGGTGTCCCAGGATGGTTTTGGGGGTTATCAGAAGGGTTTTGGGGGTCCCAGGAGTCCCAGGGGGGGTTTTGGGGGTCCCAGAGGGGTTTTAAGGGTCCCAGGAGGGTTTATGGGGGTCCCAGGAGGGTTTATGGGGGTCCCAGGGGGGTTTTGGGGGTCCCAGTGAGGATTTTGAGTTCCGGGGCGATCCCAGGGGTCCTGAGCAGATCCCGGGGGTCTGGGGGACACCCTGAGGATTTTGGGGGGGGGTCCCATTGCCCCCATCCCCATTTCGGGGTGGGGGGCCTCACCTTGAGCTTGCCCTCGAGGGTCCTGGAGCGTTTGAACCCCGAGTTTTTGTTCTCGGCCTTGATGGCGCTGATGGCGCCGGACTTGACCAAGAGCTTGGCCTGCTCGGTGGCCGTGGCCGTGTCCAGGGGGGGCTGGTCCGACATGGCTGGGGGGGGGGGGTCACAATGGGGGGGTCACCATCACCATGGGGGGGTCAGAATGGGGGGGGTCACCATCACCATGGGGGGGGTCACCATGGGGGGTCATTATGGGAGTCATTATGGGGGGGTTATAATGGGGGGGGTCATTGGAGCTTGGCCTGCTCGGTGGCCGTGGCCGTGTCCAGGGGGGGCTGGTCCGACATGGCTGGGGGGGCACAATGGGGGGGTTATAATGGGGGGGTCACCATGGGGGGTCATTATGGGGGTCATTATGGGGGGGTTATAATGGGGGGGTCATTGGAGCTTGGCCCTGCTCGGTGGCCGTGGCTGTGTCCAGGGGGGGCTGGTCCGACATGGCTGGGGGGGCACAATGGGGGGGTCATAAAGGGGGGGTCATTATGGGGGGGTCACTATGGGGGGGGTCATTATGGGGGTCATTATGGAGGGGGTTATAATGGGGGGTCATTATGGGGGGGGTCATTGGAGCTTGGCCTGCTCGGTGGCCATGGCCGTGTCCAGGGGGGGCTGAGTCCGACATGGCTGGGGGGGGGGCACAATGGGGGGGTCACCATCACCATGGGGGGGTCACAATGGGGGGTCATTATGGGGGGGTCACTATGGGGGGGTCATTGGAGCTTGGCCTGCTCGGTGGCCGTGGCCGTGTCCAGGCGGGGCTGGTCCGACATGGCTGGGGGGGTCAGAATGGGGGGGTCACCATGGGGGGGTCACTATGGGGGTTATTATGGGGGTGTCATTATGGGGGGGGTTACAATGGGGGGGTCATTGGAGCTTTGGCCTGCTCGGTGGCCGTGGCTGTGTCCAGGGGGGCTGGTCCGACATGGCTGGGGGGGGGGGCACAATGGGGGGGTCACCATGGGGGGGTCACTATGGGGGTTATTATGGGGGGTGTCATTATGGGGGGGTTATAATGGGGGGGTCATTATGGGGGGGTCACCATCACTATGGGGAGGTCATTTTGGGAGGGGTCACCATCACTATAGGGGGGGTCTCTATGGGGGGGGTCACCATCACCATGGGGGGGTCACAATGGGGGGGCTCATTTTGGGGGGGTCACCATCACTATGGGGGGGTCATTATGGGGGAGTCACCATCGCCTTGGGGGGGTCATTATGGGGGGGTCACAATGGGGGGGTCACCGTCACCATGAGGGGGGTCACAGTGAGGGGGGGGTAATTTTGGGGGGGGTCACCATCACTGTGGGGGGGCTCATTATGGGGGGGGTCACCATGGGGGGGTTACAGTGAGGAGGGGTCACAGGCCAAAGCATGGAATCCCCCCCCCCCCCCCCCCTCCCAGGAGAGACCCCTCCCCATTTTTCTCACATCGTTTGATGCCCCCCTGGGGCGCTGCCCCCCCCCCGAGCTCTGCTGCTTCTTCAGCGCCAGCAGCGCCTTTTCTGGGGGGGGGGGAAACACAAAAAAAATGGGGGTCAGGGGAGGTGAGACCCCCCCCCCAGGGCACCCCCAGCCTCAAAACCCCACTCAGATCCACAAAAATCCCCCCAAATCCCACTAAAATCCCCCAAATTTCCTCTAAATCCCCGCAAAACTCCCCAGGATCCCACCAGGCCTCCCCAAAATCCCAAATCCCACTAAAATCCCCCCAGAGTGCTCCCCAAATCGCCCAAAATCCCCCCAAAACCCTTCAAACTCCCCAAACTCCCCCAAATGCTCCCAGATCTCCCCGAAATTCCAAATCCCCCCTGAAATCCCCCCTGAAATCCCCCAAAGCCCCCAAATCTCCCCATATCCCCACAAAACCTCCCGAATTTCCCCGAATTTTCCCCCAAAAATCCTCTTCCCCCTCACTCACTTTCTTCCTCAGCTTCGCGAATCGCTTCTGCAGCGCCTCCTCCTCCTCGGTCAGGCCGGGCGGCAGCGTCAGCATGGCCGGGACACCGAAAGCGACACCGGGGGTGGCACCGGGCGGGTCCTGGGGGGATTTGAGGGAATTTTGGGGGTCCCCGCGCGGTTTCCTTGGCAACGCCGCGGGTTCAAGGCGGAAGCGAGCGGCGCCTTCCCACAATGCACCGCCGCGCGCGGAGCCGCTTTCCTATTGGTTAAGGGAGGGGCGAGGCGAGCGCTGATTGGTTGGAAGGAGAAAGGGGCGGGGCTGCGGCGCTGCCGGTGGTTCCGGGTTGGTGTCCGGTATTTCCGGTGGCGGCGGGAGCGCTTCCGGTCATGGCGAGGATGGAGATGGAGAGGCTCGGTGAGGATGGGAGGGGGTTTGGGGGTTTCCGGTGATTCCTCCGGTGGTTCCCGGTGGTTTTCGGTGACGCCTCCGGTGCTTCCTCAGCGCTGCCGCCCCGCGGCCGCGGGAGCTGCCGCTGGCGCTGCTGGAGTTGGGATGCGCCGGGAGGTTCGAGCTCCTGACCGGAGAACCGGAGCTGCGGAGGGCCCCGAGCACCGCAGCACCGTGAGTGAATTACCGGGAAAACGAAAAACCAAAACGGACCCAAAAATCCCCAAATTCACCCCAAAAATCAGCAAAAAAAAAAAAAAAAAAACTCAAAGTGCCCACCCCAATAATCCTCAAATCCACCTGAAAAAGCCCCAAATCCCTCCCAACAAAACTTCAAATCCTCCCAAAAATCCCCCCAAAAAAGCCAAATCCCCTCCCAAAAAAACCCCAAATCCCCACCCAAAAAAAAACCAAATCTACCCCTCAAAAAACCCCCAAATCCCCCTCAAAAAACCCAAATCCACCCCCCAAAAATCCCCAAATCCACCACCAAAAAAACCCAAATCCACTCCCAAAAAAACTTCAAATCCCCTCCCAAAAAAACACCAAATGCCGCCCCCAAAAAAACCCCAAATCCACTCCCAAAAAACCCCCAAATCCCCTCCCAAAAAAACCTCAAATCCCCCTCTCAAATCCCCCTCAAAAAAAACCCAAATCCACTCCCAAAAAAACCCCCAAATCCACCACCAAAAAAACCCAAATCCCCTCCCAAAAAAACCCAAATCCCCTCCCAAAAAAAACCAAATCCACTCCCAAAAAAGCCCCAAAATGTCCCCCGAATTCCCCTTCAAAATCCACCCCAAAAATCCTCAAATCTCCCCCCAAAAAACCCCAAATCCCCCTCAAGAAACCCCAAACCCACCCTAAAAAACCCCAAATCCCCCTCAAGAAACCCGCAAAACTCCCCAAAGGCCCCAAATCCCCGCCAAACCCCACCATTCCACCCCAAAAAAAACCACCCAAAATCTCCCCAAATTCCCCTTCTCCCCCCTCCCCAAAATCCCCTCAAATCCCCCAAAAAATTCCGACACCCCCCCCCCCCCCCCATTTTAGGCCTCCCCCAGTTCCGTTTTTTTTTTTTGTTGTTGTTTTTTTGTTTTTTTTTTTTTTTTGGGGGTGGGTCCTGCCCCTCCCCCCCCCCTCACCCCTCCCCCTCCCCCCCCCGCAGCTGCCTCAGGGTCTCCCCCCCCTGGGCCCCTCCCCCGCTGGGGGCGGAGCTGGAGCGGAAATTCCTGGGGACCCCCGAGGGGCTCCCCCTGCACCGGCACCAACGGGCCCGGAGGTGAGCACGGGGGGGGGTCCCCAAAAATGGGGGGGGGGGGTCCCGAAAATGGGGAGGGGACACCCCAAAAATGGGGGGGTAAAAATGGTGGGTGGGGGGTCCCAAAAATGGTGGGTCGGGGGTCCTAAAAATGGGAAGGGACACCCCAAAAATGGGGGGTAAAAATGGGGGTGGGGGGTCCCGAAAATGGGGAGGGGGTTAAAAATGGGGGTGGGGGATCCTAAAAATGGGGGGGGGGGTCCCAAAAATGAGGGGCTAAAAAGGGGGTGGGGGTCCTAAAAATGGTGGGTGGGGGTCCTGAAAATGGGAGGGTTAAAATGGGGATGGGGGGTCCTGAAAATGGGGAGGGGACACCCCAAAAATGGGGGTGGGGGTCCCGAAATGGGGGAGGGGATACCCCAAAAATGGGGGGGGTAAAAATGGGGGTGGGGGTCCCAAAAATGGTGGGTGGGGGTCCCGAAAATGGGGAGGGGATACCCCAAAAATGGGGGTGGAGGGGTCCTGAAAAATAATGGGGTGGGAGGGGCCCCAAAAATGGGAGAGAGGGGGGCTCAAAATGGGAGGGGGGGGTCCCTAAAAGGGGGGGGTCCTGAAACTTGGGGGTTTAAAATGAGGGGGGGGGCGATGCTGAAAATGCAGGGGGAGTCCCAAAAATGGGGGGGGGGACACCCCAAAAATGAGGGGGAGAGTCCTAAAAATGGGGGTGGGGGGGGTTCTCAAAATGGGGGTGGGGGTCCTGAAACCAGGAGGGGCTAAAAATGGGGTGGGGGTCCTGAAAAATGGGGGTGGGGGGGGGTCCAGAAATGGGGTGAGGGTCTTGAAACTGGGAAGGGGGGGCTAAAAATGGGGGTGGGGGGGGGTCCTGAAAAATGGGGGGCTCCCAAAAATTGGGGAGAGGGTCCTGAAAGTGGGGGGGGGTCTCAGGAGTGGCCCTGGGTGGGGAGGGGAGGGGGCTCAGGGCTGTGGGTGGGTCTGGGGGCTCCCTGGGTGACCCCTGGGTGACCCCGTGACCCCTGGGTGACCCCTGGGTGACCCCTGGGTGACCCTGGGTGACCCCGTGACCCCCGGGTGACCCCCAGGTCCTGGCTGAGGACCCCAGACCCCCGGGCTCTGTTTGCCCTGGACCCCACCCCCGTGGCCGGGGGGCTGCGGGCAGAGCGGGACCCCCGGACGGGCGCCCTGCTGGGCTTCAGCGAGGTGGGCAGGGGGCGAGGGGGGGCTTGGGGAGGGGTCTCAGGGGTCTCAGGGTGGTTTTGGGGAGGGGTCTCAGAGGTTTTTGGGGAGGAGTCTCTGATGTTTCTGGGTGGGTTTTGGGGAGGGGTCCTCAGGGTGGATTTTGGGGAGGGGTCTCAGGGGTGGTTTTCGGGGAGGGGTCTCAGGTGTTTTTGGGGAGGGGTTTCAGGGTTTTTGGGGAGGGGTCCTCAGGGGTCTCTGGGTGGTTTTTGGGGAGGGTTTCTGGGGGGTTTGTGGGAAGGGGTCTCTGAGGGTCTCAGGTGTTTTTGGGGAGGGGTCTCAGGGGTTTCTCTGGGTATTTTTGAGGAGGGGTCTCAGGTATCTCTGGGTGGTTTTTGGGAGGGGTCTCAGGGGTACCTGAGGGGATTCTTAGGGGGTCTTTGGGGGGGTCTCTCGGGGGTCTCAGGGGGGGTTTGGGGAGGGGTCTCAGGGGTCTCTGGGTGGTTTGAGGAGGGGTCTCAGGGTGGATTTTGGGGAGGGGTCTCAGGTGTCTCTGGGTGTTTTTGGCGAGGGTTCTTAGGGGTCTTTGGGGGGGGGTCTCGGGGGCTTTGGGTGTTTCGGGGTCTCTGAGGGTCTCAGGTGTCTCAGGTGGTTTTGGGGAGGGGTCTCAGGGGGGTTTGTGGGGAGGGGTCTCTGGGTGGTTTTTGAGGAGGGGTCTCAGGGGTCTCTGGGTGGTTTTGGGGAGGGGTTTCTGGGGGGTTTTTGGGGAGGGGTCTCAGAGGTTTTTGGGGAGGGGTCTCTGGTGTCTCTGGGTGTTTTTGGGGAGGGGTCTCAGGGGTCTTTGGGGGGATCTCTCGGGGGTCTCAGGGGGGTTTGGGGAGGGGTCTCAGGGGTCTCTGAGTGTTTTTGGGGAGGGGTCTCATGTGTCCCCGTCCCCCCGCAGGAGCTCCTCCCCTCCGCGGGTCTCTCTGGGTGGATTTTGGGGGGTTTTTGGGTGAATTTGGGGAGGGGTCTCAGGGGTCTCATGTGTCCCCTCCCCCCCAGGAGCTCCTCCCCTCCGCGGGTCTCTCTGGGTGGATTTTGGGTGTATTTGGGTTATTTTGGGGAGGGGTCTCAGGGGTCTCTCCCCCCCCAGGAGCTCCTCCCCCTCCGCGGGTCTCTCCCCCTCCTCCTCCCCCTCCCTCCTGCGCCCCCCGGGCCCCCCCGGCGAGGGCCTGAGGGGGGGGGGGGCACTCCAGCGTCCCCTTCTGGCCAGGTGAGACCCCCGGGACCCCCCCAAAACACCCCCAAAATACCCCGGGACCCCCTGAAACCCCCCAAAATACCCTGGGACCCCCCCCCCAAAATACCCTGGGACCCCCTGAAACACCCCCCCAATACCCTGGGACCCCCCCCAAAATACCCTGAACCCCCCCCCCAAAATACCCTGGGACCCCCCCCAAAGCCCCCCAAAATACCCTGAAACCTCCCACACCTTCCCAAATCCCCCCCCAAAATGCCCCAAAATTGCCCCAAATCCCCTCAAATCCCCCAGACCCCCCAAATCCCCCAGACCCCCCCAAATCTCCTCCAGAGCCCCCCAGACCCCTCCCAAATCCCCCCCCAAATTCCCCCCAAATCTCCCAGACCCCCCCAAATTCCCCCACACCCCCGAAATTCCCCAAATTCCCCAAACCCCCCAAATTTCCCCAAATTCCCCCAAACCCCCCAGACCCCCCCAAACCCCCCAAATCCTTCCAGACCCCCCAAACCCCCCAAACCCCCCAAATTTTCCCAAATCCCCCAAATTCCCCCAAACCCCCCAAACCCCCCAAATCCCCCCAAATCCCCCAAATTCCCCCAGACCCCCCCAAATCCCCCAGACCCCTCAGACCCCCAAACCCCCCAAATTCCCCCAAATCCCCCAGACCACCAAAATCCCCCCACACCCCCGAAATTCCCTAAATTCCCCAAATCCCCCAAATTTTCCCAAATCCCCCAAATCTCCTCCAGACCCCCCAGACCCCCCCAAATCCCCCAAATCCCCCAAATTCCCCCAAATCCCCCAAACCCCCCAACCCCCCCAAACCCCCCAAACCCCCCAAATTCCCCCAAATCCCCCCCAAATTCCCCCCAAATTTCCCCCCCCAGGCGGGCAGGACGAGCCCACCCTGGAGCAGCTGCGGAGCCCCCAGGCTGAGGATGAGGAGGAGGACGTGGATTTCGACACAGGTACAGGCCCCCCCCCCCCCAAAATTCCCCAAATTTGGGGGTCCCCCCAGCTCGAGGAAGCCCCCAGAGCCTTTTTGGGGTCCCCCTGACCCAGCCCCCCCCCCCCCCCATTTCCTGCCCCCCCAGATTTGCTGACGACGCCCCGGGGCTGAAACGGGGGGTGCAGTTCAAGGCCCAGGGTAAGGGGGGGGCCTGGGAATTTGGGGAGGGGGCTGGGAATTTGGGGGGGGGCTGGGAATTTGGGGAGGGTCTGGGAATTTGGGGAGGGGGCTGGGATTTGGGGAGGGGTTTGGGAATTTGGGGAGGGGTCTGGGAATTTGGGGGGGTCTGAGAATTTGGGGAGGGGTTGGAATTTGGGGGGTTGGAATTTTGGGGGGCGTTGGGAATTTGGGGAGGGGTCTGGAATTTGGGGGGGGTGCTGAGATTTTAGGGAAGGTTTTGGGATTTTTTTGGGGAGGGGTCTGGGAATTTGGGGGGGTCTGGGATTTTGGGGAGGGGGGGCTGAGATTTTGGGGGGGTTGGAATTTGGGGAGGGGTCTGGGACTTTGGGGAGGGGTTGGAATTTGGGGGGTCTGGGAATTTAGGGGGAGTTTGGGAATTTGGGGAGGGTTGGAATTTGGCGGGGCTGGGATTTGGGGGGGGTCTGGGAATTTGGGGAGGGGTTGGAATTTGGGGGGGTCTGGGAATTTGGGGAGGGGGCTGAGAATTTGGGGGGAAATCTGGGATTTTAGGGAAGGTTTTGGATTTTTTGGGGGGGTTTGGGAATTTGGGAGGGGTTGGGATATTTGGGGGGGCTTTGGGATTTTTTTGGGGGGGTCTGGGAATTTAGGGGGAGTTTGGGAATTTGGGGGGGGTTTGGAATCTGGGGAGGGGTCTGGGATTTTGGGGAGGGGGCTGAGAAATTGGGGAGGGGTTGGAATTTGGGGGGGGTCTGGGAATTTGGGGAGGGGTTGGAATTTTGGGGGGGCTTTGGGAATTTGGGGAAGGTTTTGGGATTTTTTGGGGGAGGGGTCTGGGAATTTGGGGAGGTCTGGGAATTTGGGGAGGGGGCTGGGATATTTTGGGAGGGGCTGGAATTTGGGGGGGAATCTGGGATTTTAGGGAAGGTTTTGGGATTTTTTTGGGGGGGGCTTTGGGATTTTTTTTGGGGGGTCTGAGATTTTTTGGGGAAGTTGGGATTTGGGGGGGGTCTGGGATTTTTTGGGTGCAATTGGGATTTTTTGGGGGGGGCTTTGTGATTTCTTTTGGGTGCAATTGGGGATTTTTTGGGGGGGCTTTGGGATTTTTTTTGGGGGCTTTGGGATTTTTTTTGGGTGTGATCAGGGATTTTTTGGGGGGGGTCTGGGATTTTTTTGGGTGCGATCGGGGATTTTTTGGGCAGGGTCTTTGGATTTTTTTTGGGTGCAATTGGGGATTTTTTGGGGGGGGTCTGGGATTTTTTTGGGGTGTGATTCGGGATTTTTTGGGTGTGATTCGGGATTTTTTGGGGGGGGTGTCTGGATTTTTTGGGGGGTCTTTGTGATTTTTTTGGGGGCTGTTCGAGGCTATTTTGGGGGCTGCAGAGGAGCCCCCTCCCCAATTTTGGGTCTCCCCCCCCCAGCCAAGGTTGGGGGGCCGCTGTCCCTGTCCGGGCTCACCTGGAGACCCTCGACCCCTTCGAATTGGGGGGGGGCGACCCCGATTCCGGGGGGGTCCCCGAGGCAGGGGGGGGTCCCCGATTCTGGGGGGGGTCCCGGCCCAGCCCGGGGGTCCCCCCAGAGCCCCCCAAGCGAGGGGGGGCCCGGGGCTGCGCCCCCCTCCCCCGCGCTCTGACAGCCTGGAGGAGCTGCTGAACAACAAGGTGGGTCTGGGGGCAGGGGGTGTTAATTTGGGGAGGGGGCTCCTTGGCACCCCCCCCACTGCACCCCTCAACTCCTCCAGAACCCCAGGACCCCTCAGATCCGCCCCAAATCCCCCCTAAAATCCCCCCAAAATTGCCCCAAACTCCTCCAGACGTCCCAAATCCCCCCCAAGCCCCCTCAAATCCTCCCAAATTCCCCACCAGGACCCCTCAAATCCTCCCCAAAATCCTCCAGAACCCCCTGGAGCTCTCAGATCCGCCCCAAATTCCCCACCAGGACCCCTCAAATCCTCCCCAAATTCCCCCAAATCCTCCCCAAATCCCCCCTGGACCCCTCCAGACCCCCCCAAATCCTCCCCTAACTTCCCCAAATGATCCCCAGGACCCCCAAATCCCTCCCCAAATCCCCCCCAAATCGGCCCAAATTCCTCCCAAATCCCCCCTAAACTCCCCCCAAATCCTCCCCAAATCCCCCCTGGACCCCCCCCAAATCCTCCCCAAATCCGCCCCCCCCCCCCCTAAATCCTCCCCAAACTTCTCCAACCCCCCCGCCCAGACCCCCCCAATCCCCCCAGGACCCCCAAATCCTCCCCAAACTCCCCCTAAATCCTCCCAAATCCTCCCCCAATCCCCCCCAAACGTCCCCAGACCCACCAAAATCCCCCCCAAACCCCCTCAAATCCTCCCCAAATTCCCCCTAAACCCTCCCAGACCCCTCCAAATCCCCCCCAAGACCCCCAAATCCCCCCCAAATCCCCCCAGACATCCGCAAATCCCCCCCAAGCCCCTCAAATCCCCCCCAAATCCCCCCCAAGCCCCCCAAGCCCCCTCAACTCCTCCCCAAATCCCCCCAGGTCCCCCCAAATCCCCCCTAAAACCCCCAAAACCCCCAAATCCTCCCCAAACCCCCAGACCCCCTCAAATCCCCCCCAATCCCCCCCAAGCCCCCCCAAATTCCCCCCATAACCTTCCTAACCCCCAGACCCCCTCAAATCCTCCCCAAACCCCCAGACCCCCCCAAATCCTCCCCAAACCCCCCAGACCCCCCAAATCCTCCCCAAACCCCCCCAAGCCCCCTCAAATCCCCCCCAAATCCTCCCCAACCCCCCCAAATCCTCCCCAAATCCCCCCAAATCCTCCCCAAACCCCCCCAAATCCCCCCCAGACCCCCCAGCCCCCCTCAAACGCTCCCCAAACCCCCCCAGGAGGAGGCGGGGCCGCCCCCGGCGCCGCCCCCCGCGCCCCCCGAGGAGCTCTGGCGGAGCTGCTGGACGCGGCCACGCCCGTGCCGGCTTCGAGCGGCTGCTGCCCGAGCCCGCCCACAAGGTGGGGCCGGGGGGGATCGGGGGGTCCTGGGGGGACTTGGGGGACTTTGGGGGGGGTCCTGGGGGGCGTCCTGGGGGGATTTGGGGGGATTTGGGGGGGGTCCTGGGGGGACTTGGGGAGGATTTGGGGGGGTCCTGGGGGGACTTGGGGAGGATTTGGGGGGGTCCTGGGGGGACTTGGGGGGAGTTTGGGGAGGGTTTGAGGGGATTTGGGGGGGATTTGGGGGGGTCCTGGAGAGGATTTGGGGGGATCTGAGGGGGTCTGCGGGGATTTGGGGGGGTCCTGGGGGGATTTGGGGAGGGTTTGAGGGGATTTGGGGGGATTTGAGGGAGTCCTGGGGGGATTTGGGGGGGATTTGGGGGGGTCCTGGGGAGGATTTGGGGAGGATTTGGGGGGTTTGGGGGCGTCCTGGGGGGGTTTGGGGGGGTCTGGAGGGGTCCTGGGGTGATTTGGGGAGGATTTGGGGGGGTTTGGGGGGGACTTAAGGGGGTTTGGGGGGGTCCTGGGGAGGATTTGGGGGGATTCGAGGGGGATTTGGGAGGATTTAGGAGGATTCGAGGGGATTTGGGGGGATTTGAGGGGGATTTGGGGGGGTCCTGGGGAGTTCTCAGGGGGATTTGGGGGGATTTGAGGGGATTTGGGGGCTCCTGGAGGGATTTGGGGGGGGTCCTGGGGGATTTGAGGGGGTCTGGGGGGATTTGGGGGGGATTTGAGGGGATTTAGGAGGATTTGAGGGGGATTTGGGGAGGATTTGGGGGGATTTGAGGGAGTCTGGGGGGATTTGGGGGGATTTGTGGGTGGATTTCGGGAGGATTTGAGGGGGTCGGGGGGCATTTAGGGAGGATTTGGGGGGGATTTGGGGTGACTCTGATTCCCCCTGCAGTGCCCGTCACCCCCAGACCCATTTGTGTGCTGTGCCTGGAGCGCGGTCACTGCGGGATTTGGGATTTTTGGGGTTTTTTTTGGGATTTTTTCAGGGTTTTTTGGGATTTTTGGGGTTTTGGGGTGCCCCCAATCCCCCATTTTTTCCCTTTTCCAGTGGCCATTCCAGCCAGACCCGTTCCAGCAGCGCGCTGCCCTGTGCCTGGAGCGCGGTCACTCCGTCCTGGTGGCCGCCCACACCTCGGCCGGGAAGACGGCGGTGGCCGAGTACGCGATCGCGCTGGCCCGGAGACACATGACCCGGTGAGAGCCCAAAAACTGCCCCGGGGACCCCAAAAACGCCTTCAGGGACCCCAAAAATGCCTTCAGGGACCCCAAAAACGCCTTCGGGGACCCCAGAAATGTCTCTGGGGGCACCAAAAACGCCTTCGGGGGACCCCAAAAACGCCCTTGGAGGCACCAAAACCACCTTGGGGAGTCCTAAAACCTCCTCGGGGGTCTCTAAAACTGCCTCAGGGGGCCCCAAAACCTCCCTGGGATCCCCAAAGCCTCTCCAGGTCCTCTCTGTGTCCCCCCAGGTTGTCCCCAAACCCCTCCCTGGTCACCCCCAGACCCCTGGGGTGACCCCCCCAATGTCCCCAAACTCCTTAAACCACCCTGGGCGTCTCTGGAGTGACCCCCCCATGTCCCCAGACCCCCTCAAACCCCCCGAAACCCCTCTGGGGACCCCCCCATGTCCCCAAACCCCTCCCTGATTACCCCCAGACCCCTTGGGGGACCCCCCATGTCCCCAAAACCCTTCCTTGGTCACCCCCAGACCCCTCAAACCCCCCCAAACCCCTCGGGGGACCCCCCCATGTCCCCAAACCCCTCCCTAATCGCCCCCAGACCCCTCGGGGTGACCCCCCCAATGTCCCCAATCCCCCCCAATCCCTCCCAATTCTCCCCCGGGGGTCTCTGGGGTGACCCCCCCCATGTCCCCAAACTCCCTCAAACCCCCCCAAACCCTTCCCTGGTCACCCCCAGACCCCTTAAACCACCCTGAGGGTCTCTGGGGTGACCCCAAGCCTGTCCCCAGACCCCCTCAAACCTCTCGGGGGGACCCCCCCAATGTCCCCAAACGCCCTCAAATGCCCCCAAACCCCTCCCTGGTCACCCCCAGACCCCTCAAACCACCCTTGGGGTCTCTGGGGTGACCCCCCCCAATGTCCCCAGACCCCCTAAACCACCCTGAGGGTCTCTGGGGTGAACCCCCCATGTTCCCCAATCACCCCCAATCCCCCCAAACCCCCCCAAACCCCCTCAAATTCCCCCCCCCGGGGGTCTCTGAGCTGCCCCCCCACCCCGGGGGTCTCTGAGCCGGCCCCTCCCCATCCCCAGGTCCATCTACACGTCCCCCATCAAGGCCCTGTCCAACCAGAAGTTCCGGGATTTCCGCGAGACCTTTGGGGACGTGGGGCTGCTGACGGGGGACGTGCAGCTGCGCCCCGAGGCCGCCTGCCTGGTCATGACCACCGAGATCCTCAGGTCAGGGGGGTCCTTTTGGGGCTCCTGGGGGTCCTTTGGGGGGTGCTGAGGGGTCCTAGAGGGTTCTGGGGGGGTCCTGAGCGGGTCCTGAGGGGATCCTGAGAGGTCCTGAGTGGGTTCTGGGGGCTCCTGAGTGGGTCATGGAGGGTCCTGGAAGGGTCCTGGGTGGGTCCTGAGGGGTCCTGGGGGGTCCTGGGGGCTCCTCAGGGGTCCTGGGTGGGTTCTGGGGGGATCCTGAGGGGTCCTGGAGGGGTCCTGAGGGGATCCTGAGAGGTCCTGAGTGGGTCCTGGGGGGGTCATGGAGGATTCTGGGTGGGTCCTGAGGGGTCCTGGGGGTTTCTGAGGGGTCCTGGGGGGTCCTGAGTGGGTCCTGAGGGGTCATGGAGGCTTCTTGAGGGTCCTGAGTGGGTCTTGAGGGGTCCTGAGTGGGTTCTGGGGGGTCCTGGGGGGTCCTGAGTGGGTTCTGGGTGGGTCCTGGAGGATTCTGAGGGGTCCTGGGGCATCCTGAGGGGTTCTGGGGGGTCCTGGGGGGTCCTGAGTGGTTCTGGGGGGATCCTGAGGGGTCCTGGAGGGGTCCTGAGGGGATCCTGAGAGGTTCTGAGTGGGTCCTGGGGGGATCCTTTGGGGGTCCTGGGGGGTCCTGGGGGCTGCTGAGGGGTCCTAGAGGGTC
>NW_027269406.1:67974-105474 GCF_023055355.1 Agelaius tricolor | reverse complement strand
TGCTCTAAAAACCTGCCCCAAACCTGCCCCAAATCTGCCCCAAATCTGCCCCAAACCTGCTCTAAAAACCTGCCCCAAACCTGCCCCAAATCTGCCCCAAATCTGCCCCAAACCTGCTCTAAAAACCTGCCCCAAACCTGCCCCAAATCTGCCCCAAATCTGCCCCAAACGTGCTCTAAAAACCTGCCCCAAACCTGACCCAAACCTGACCCAAACCTGCCCCACACCTGCCCCAGGTACTACGCGGCGGTGGAGGCCAAGAAGGAGCAGAGCAGCAAACACGCCCAGAGCTTCGGGGCACGGCAGCCCAGCATGGGGGGCTCCAACCCCGGGCAGGTACGGGGGGTCCAGAGGGTCTGGGGGCTGCTCTGGGGGTCCCCGGGCAGGTACGGGGGGCTGGGGGGTCTGGGGGCTGCTCTGGGCAGGTCCAGCAGGGTCTGCAGGGTCTGGGGTCCGCCCCGAGGGTCCCCCTAACCCCGTTTTTCCCCCCTCCCCAGGAGCAGGGGGTCTGCAGGGTCTGGGGGCTGTCCCGGGGGTCCCTCTAACCCCGTTTTCCCCCCTCCCCAGGAGCGGGGCGTGTGGGGGCTGTTCTGGGGGTCCCCCTAACCCCATTTTTCCCCCTCCCCAGGAGCGGGGGGTCTGGGAGCTGCCCTGGGCAGGTCCAGCAGGGTCTGCAGGGTCTGGGGGCTGTTCTGGGGATCCCCTAACCCCATTTCCCCCCTCCCCAGGAGTGGGGCGTGTGGGGGCTGTTCTGGGGATCCCCTAACCCCATTTTCCCCCTCCCCAGGAGCGGGGGGTCTGGGGGCTGTTCTGGGGATCCCCTAACCCCATGTTTTTCCCCCCTCCCCAGGAGCAGGGGGTCTGGGGTCCACCCCAAGGGTCCCCCTAACCCCATTTTCCCCCCTCCCCAGGAGCAGGGCGTGTGGGGGCTGTTCTGAGGATCCCCCTAACCCCATTTTCCCCCTCCCCAGGAGCGGGGGGTCTGGGGGCTGCTCTGGGGGTCCCCCTAACCCCGTTTTCCCTCCCTCCCCAGGAGCAGGGGGTCTGGGGTCCACCCCAAGGATCCCCCTAACCCCATTTTTCCCCCTCCCCAGGAGCAGGGGGTCTGGGGGCTGTTCTGAGGATCCCCCTAACCCCATTTTCCCCCCTCCCCAGGAGCAGGGGGTCTGGGGTCCACCCCAAGGGTCCCCCTAACCCCATTTTCCCCCCTCCCCAGGAGTGGGGCGTGTGGGGGCTGTTCTGGGGGTCCCCCTAACCCCATTTTCCCCCCTCCCCAGGAGCAGGGGGTCTGGGGACTGTTCTGGGGGTCCCCCTAACCCCGTTTTTCCCCCATTAGGAACAGCAGGGTCTGCAGGGTCTGGGGGCTGCCCTGGGCAGGTCCAGCAGAGTCTGCAGGGTCTGGGGGCTGTTCTGGGGATCCCCTAACCCCATTTTCCCCCCTCCCCAGGAGCAGGGCGTGTGGGGTCCGTTCTGGGGATCCCCTAACCCCATTTTCCCCCTTCCCCAGGAGCGGGGGGTCTGGGGGCTGTTCTGGGGGTCCCCTAACCCCATTTTCCCCCCTCCCCAGGAGCGGGGCGTGTGGGGTCCGTTCTGGGGATCCCCTAACCCCATTTTTTCCCCCCTCCCCAGGAGCAGGGCGTGTGGGGGCTGTTCTGGGGATCCCCTAACCCCGTTTTCCCCCTCCCCAGGAGCGGGGGGTCTGGGGGCTGTTCTGGGGGTCCCCTAACCCCATTTTCCCCCCTCCCCAGGAGCGGGGCGTGTGGGGTCCGCCCCAAGGGTCCCCCTAACCCCATTTTTCCCCCCTCCCCAGGAGCGGGGCGTGTGGGGGCTGTTCTGGGGATCCCCTAACCCCATTTTTTCCCCCCTCCCCAGGAGCGGGGCGTGTGGCTGTCGCTGCTGGAGACGCTCCGCGAGCGGGAGCTGCTCCCCGCCGTCACCTTCACCTTCTCGCGGGGCCGCTGCGAGGAGCAGGCGGCGGCGCTGGGCTCGCTGGAGCTGCTCAGCGGCCCCGAGCGCGCCCAGGTGCGCCAGTTCCTGACGCGCTGCCTGGCCCGGCTGCGCGGCTCCGACCGCCGCCTGCCCCAGGTGGGGATTTGGGGGGGAAAAGGGTGGTTTGGGGGGAAAAAGGGGATTTTTGGGGGGAAAAGGGGGATTTTGGGGGGAAAAAGGGGGATTTTGGGGATGTGGGGGTGGGTATTCCCCCTCCACATTCTCTCCATTCTCTCCATATTCTTTCCTCCATGTTCTCTCCATATTCCCCCTCCATGTTCCCTCCACGTTTTCTCCATGTTCCTTCCATGTTCCCTCCATGTTCCCCCTCCATGTTCCCTCCATGTTTTTTCCATGTCCCCCTCCATGTTCTCTTCATATCCCCTCTATGTTCTCTCCCTGTTCCCTCCATGTTCCCCTCCATATCCCCTCCATATTCCCTCCATGTTCCTCCATATCCCCTCTATGTTCTCTCCATGTTTTCTCCATGTTCCCTCCATGTTCCTCCATATCCCCTCCATGTTCCTCCATATCCCCTCCATGTTCCTCCATATTCCTTCTATGTTCTCTCCATATTTCCTCCATATTTCCTCCATGTTCCCTCCATATTCCTTCCATGTTCCCTCCATGTTTCCTCCATATTCCCTCCACATTCCCACTCCATCTTCCTCTCCATATCCTCTCCATATTTCCTCCATGTTCCCCTCCATGTTTCCCTCCATGTTCCCTCCATATTCCCTCTCCATATTCCCTCCATGTTTCCCTCCATGTCCCCTCCATTTTCCCCTCCATATCCCCTCCATATTCCCTCCATGTCCTCCCCGTGTTTTCCCCATATTCTCTCCGTGTTTTCTCCACGTTTCCCCTCCCTTTCCCCCTCCCCAGGTGCTGCAGCTCTCGGACCTGCTGCAGCGCGGCATCGGCGTCCACCATGGCGGGGTCCTGCCCCTGCTCAAGGAGATCGTGGAGATGCTTTTCAGCCAGGGGCTGGTCAAGGTGTGTGGGGACAGGTGCTGCCACCTCACAGGTCGCCCCAAACCTGCCCAAATCTGCCCCAAAAACCTGTCCTGTACCTGCCCCAAAAACCTTCCCCAAACCTGTACAAATCTACCCCAAATCTGCCCCCAAAACCTGCCCAAATCTGCCCCAAAAACCTGCCCCAAACCTGTACAAATCTGCCCCAAAAACCTGTCCTGTACCTGTACCAAAAACCTTCCCCAAACCTGTACAAATCTGCCCCAAAAACTTGGCTCAAACCTGCCCAAATCTGCCCCAAAAACCTGTCCTGTACCTGTACCAAAAACCTGCCCCAAACCTGTACAAATCTGCCCCAAATCTGCCCCAAAAACCTTCCCCAAACCTGTACAAATCTGCCCCAAACTTGGCTCAAACCTGCCCCAAACCTGCCCAAATCTGCCCCAAAAACCTGTCCTGCATGTGCCCCAAAAACCTTCCTCAAACCTGTACAAATCTACCCCAAATATGCCCCAAAAACCTGCCCCAAACCTGCCCAAATCTGCCCCAAAAACTTGTCCTGTACCTGCCCCAAAAACCTGCCCCAAACCTGTACAAATCTGCCCCAAACTTGGCTCAAACCTGCCCCAAACCTGCCCAAATCTGCCCCAAAAACCTGTCCTGTACCTGCCCCAGATGTGCCCCAAAAATCTGCCCTGTACCTGCCCCAAACCTGCCCGAATCTGCCCCAAAAACTTGCCCCAAACTGCCCCAAATCTGCCCCAAACTGCCCCAAACCTGCCCCAAACCTGCCCCAGGTGCTGTTTGCCACCGAGACCTTCGCCATGGGGGTGAACATGCCGGCACGGACCGTGGTCTTCGACTCCATCCGCAAACACGACGGGAACAGCTTCCGTGACCTCCTGCCAGGTGTGGGGCCACATTTGGGGTTCGGTGCCGCGTCCTCCGTGGGTGGAAAAGGGGTGAAAAACGTGAAGGAAAAGGGGTGGGAGAGCTGAGAGAAAAAACAGGGGAAATGGCGGCAACGGGGTGGAAAACGGGGTGAAAAATGTGAAGGGAAAAGGGTGGGAAAGGTGAGAGAAAAAACAGGGGAAAAATGGGATTGAGAGAAAGTGGAAATATGGGAGAAGAAACTCAGGGGGAATGAAGGAAATAGAGTTTTAATTGTGGGTAAGGTGGGGGGAAATAGAGCGGGAAACATGAGGGGGAAAGGGTGTGAAATGTGAGGGGAAAAGTGTGGAAAATGTGAGGGGGAAATAGTGGGAAATGTGAGGGGAAAATGACGAGAAACGTGAGGGAGAAAAAGTGGGAAAGGTGAGGAGAAAATGACGAGGAATGTGAGGGGAAAATGGTGGGAAACATGAGGGGAAAAGAGCAGGAAACGTGAGGGGAAAATGGTGGGAAATGTGAGGGGAAAATGGAGAGGAATGTGAGGGGGAAATGGAGAGAAACGTGAGGGGGAAAATAGCGGGAAAACGTGAGGAGAAAAGGGCGGGAAAATGTGAGGGGAAAATGGCAGGAAAACGTGTGGGGAAAAGAGCGGGAAACGTGAGGGGAAAATGGAGAGAAACGTGAGGGAAAAGTGACGAGAAATGTGAGAGGAAAAATAGCAGGAAACGTGAGGGGAAAAGGGCGGGAAAACGTGAGGGGAAAATGGCGGCAAACACGAGGGTAAAACCAGTAGTTTCTATGAGAAGCAAACAAGAAAATCACCTTTCTGCGGGGCAGGGCCGTGCGTCACCTTTGTGCCTTTGTGTCCCTCCAGGTGAGAGGAAAAAGGGTGGAAAACATGAGGGGAAAATGGAGAGAAATGTGAGGACAAAATTATAAGAACTGTGAGGGGAAAAGTGACGAGAAATGTGAGAGGAAAAATAGCAGGAAACGTGAGGGGAAAAGAGTGGGAAAATGTGAGGGGAAAAGGGCGGGAAAACGTGAGGGGAAAAGGGCGGGAAAACGTGAGGGGAAAAGAGCGGGAAAACGTGAGGGGAAAATGGCGGGAAAACGTGAGGGGAAAATGGCGGCAAACACGAGGGTAAAACCAGTAGTTTCTATGAGAAGCAAACAAGAAAATCACCTTCCTGCGGGGCAGGGCCGTGCGTCACCTTTTTGTGTCCCCCAGGCGAGTACACGCAGATGTCGGGGCGCGCCGGGCGCCGCGGGCTGGACGCCACCGGCACCGTCATCATCCTGTGCAAGGGCCCGGTGCCCGAGCTGTCCGACCTGCACCGCATGATGCTGGTGAGCGCCGGGCCTGGTGTCCCCGCCGTGTCCCCGGCCGTGTGTCACCGTCACCGCCCGCGTGTCACCGTCACCGCCCGTGTGTCACCGTCACCGCCCGTGTGTCACCGTCACCGCCCGCGTGTCACCGTCACCGCCCGTGTGTCCCCGCGCAGGGCCGCCCGTCGCCGCTGCAGTCGCGGTTCCGCCTGACGTACCCCATGATCCTGCTGCTGCTGCGCGCGCCCGCCCTGCGCCCCCACGACCTCATGCGCCGCAGCTTCGCCGAGTTCCCGCTGCGCCGCGACGCCACGGTGGGCACCGGGAGGGACTGGGGGGCACTGGGAGGGACTGGGGAGCACTGGGATATACTGGGAGCAGCCATGACCTCATGCGCCGCAGCTTCGCCGAGTTCCCGCTGCGCCGTGACGCCACGGTGGGCACCGGGAGGGACTGGGGGGCACTGGGAGTGTCCCAGTATGGATTGGGGGGCACTGGAGGGCACTGGGAGTGCCCCAGTATGGACTGGGGGGCACTGAGATGGACTGGGATGGACTAGGATGTATTGGGGGGCACTGGGAGGGACTGGGAATGTCCCAGTATGGACTGGGGGGCACTGGGATGGACTGGGGGGTACTGGGAGTGTCCCAGTATGGACTGGGAGCTCTGGTACTCCCATTAAGGACACTGAGATTGTCCCATTAAGGACACTGGGATTGTCCCAGTATGGACACTGGGATTGTCCCAGTAAGGACACTGGGATTGTCCTATTAAGGACACTGGGATTGCCCCATTAAGGACACTGGGATTGTCCCAGTAAGGACACTGGGCTGTCCCAGTAAGGACCCTGGGCTGTCCCAGTAAGGACACTGGGATTGTCTTATTAAGGACCCTGGGCTGTCCCAGTATGGACACTGGGCTGTCCCATTAAGGACACTGGGCTGTCCCAGTAAGGACCCTGGGCTGTCCCAGTAAGGACACTGGGATTGTCTTATTAAGGACCCTGGGCTGTCCCAGTAAGGACTGGGAGCTCTGGCACCCCCAGTAATGTCCCCCCCCGTGTCCCCCCGTGTCCCCCCAGGCCCAGACCCGGCGCGTGGCCGCCCTCAGGGAGGCGCTGGCGGCGCTGGGGGACCCCGAGGAGACGCCCGGGGACCTCGGGGACCTGCCCCAGTACCACCAGGCCGTGGTGGCGCTGCGCCGCGCCCGCAGCGTGCTGCAGGTGAGCCTGGGGACACCTGGGGGGGACATTGGGGGGACAGGGACAGCTGGGGGGGACAGGGACACCTGGGGGGACAGGGGACAGCTGGGGGGCACCTGGGGGGACAAGGACAGCTGGGGGGACAGGGACACCTGGGGGACACCTGGGGGGGACATTGGGGGGAAACAGGGACACCTGGGGGGGACAGGGACAGCTGGGGGGGACAGGGACACCTGGGGGGGACACTGGGGGACACCTGGGGGGGACAGGGACACCTGGGGGGACAGGGGACACCTGGGGGACACCTGGGGGGACAGGGACAGCTGGGGGGACAGGGTACACCTGGGGGGAAACAGGGACAGCTGGGGGGCACCTGGGGGGACATTGGGGGGCACCTGGGGGGACATTGGGGGACACCTGGGGGACACCTGGGGGGCACCTGGGGGGAAACAGGGACAGCTGGGGAACACCTGGGGGGACATTGGGGGACACCTGGGGGGCACCTGGGGGACACCTGGGGGACACCTGGGGGGAAACAGGGACACCTGGGGGGGGAAACAGGGACACCTGGGGGGCACCTGGGGGACACCTGGGGGGACAGGGACAGCTGGGGGGAAACAGGGACAGCTGGGGGGGACAGCTGGGGGACAGCTGGGGGGACATTGGGGGACACCTGGGGGACACCTGGGGGGACAGCTGGGGGGGACACCTGGGGGAACACAGGGACACCTGGGGGGCACCTGGGGGGACATTGGGGGACACCTGGGGGACACCTGGGGGGACACCTGGGGGGTACCTGGGGGGCACCTGGGGGGACATTGGGGGACACCTGGGGGACACCTGGGGGGGACACTGGGGGACACCTGGGGGGACATTGGGGGACACCTGGGGGTCACATTTGGGGGGTCCTGGGGACATTGGGGGTCACATTTGGGGGGTCCTGGGGACACTGGGGGTCACATTTGGGGGGTCCTGGGGACATTGGGGGGCCATTTATGGGGGACAGGGGACATTGGGGGGTCCTGGGGACACTGGGGGGGCACATTTGGGGCTTGGGGACACTGGGGGTGTCCCCGTGGGGATCCCTGGGCTCTGGGGGGGTTCAGGGGGGTCCTGGGGGGGGTCCCAGTGCCCCCCCCGTCCCCCCATAACGGGGTCTGGGGTCCGCAGCGGTGCCTGGCACAGCCGGGGGGGCAGCGGGTGCTGAGCCCGGGCAGGGTGGTGGTGGTGAGCACCCCGAAACACCGCAACGCGCTGGGGCTGGTGCTGCAGGTACAGACACCCCAAAAATATCCCAAAATAACCCTAAAACCACCCCGAAACACCGCAACGCGCTGGGGCTGGTGCTGCAGGTACAGACACCCCAAAATATCCCAAAATATCCCAAAATAACCCTAAAAACACCCCAAAACCACCCCCGAAACACCGCAACGCGCTGGGGCTGGTGCTGCAGGTACAGACACCCAAAACACCCCAAATAACCCCAAAAATAACCCCAAAATAACCCTAAAAACACCCCCGAAACACCGCAACGCGCTGGGGCTGGTGCTGCAGGTAAAAAAACACCCCAAAATATCCCAAAATATCCCAAAATAACCCTAAAAACACCCCCGAAACACCGCAACGCGCTGGGGCTGGTGCTGCAGGTAAAAAAACACCCAAAACACCCCAAAATAACCCTAAAATAACCCCAAAACCACCCCCGAAACACCGCAACGCGCTGGGGCTGGTGCTGCAGGTACCCAAAATAACCCCAAAATATCCCAAAATAACCCAAAACTGCCCCCCAAACCCACCCAAACTTCCCCCAAACTCCCCCCAAACCCTTTCAATGCCCCCCAAAGCCCCCTAAAACCCCCAAACTCCCCCCAAATGTCCCCCAAACCCTTTCAATCCCCCCTAAACTCGCCCCCAAACTCCCCAAAACCCCTCCAAACCCCCCAAAACCCCCCAATCTCCCCCAAACCCCTTTCAATGCCCCCCAATCCCGCCCAACCCCTTTCAACCCCCCCAAACCCCTTCAATCTCCCCCAAACTCCCCCCAAACCCTTTCAATCCCCCCCAAACCTCTTTCAATCCCCCCAAATCCCCCCAAACCCTTTCAATCTCCCCAAACCCCCAAACTCCCCCCAAAACCTTTTCAATCCCCCCCAAACTCCCCCCAATTCCCCCCCAAACCCCTTTCAATCCCCCCAAACCCCCAAACTCCCCCCAAACCCTTTCAATGTCCCCCAATCCCCCCCAAACTCCCCCCAAAACCTTTTCAATCCCCCCCAAATCCCCCCAATTCCCCCCCAAACCCTTTCAATCCCCCCCAATCCCCCTCAATCTCCCCCCAAAACCCCTTCCAATCCCCCCCAAACCCCTTTCAATCCCCCCCAAACCCCTTCCAATCCCCCCCAAACCCCTTCCAATCCCCCCCAAACGCCCCCAAACCCCCCCAAAATCCCTTTCCCACTCCCCCAGGTGAGCGCGGGGGGCGCGGGGGGCTCGGGCCGCTCCTTCACGGCTCTGGTGCTCTGTGAGAAGCCCCCCGAGGACGGGGGAGCCCCCCCGGAGCCCCCCCAGGACGTGCCCTACCCCGAGGAGCTGCTGCTCACCCGCCTCTTCCTGCCCGAGGGTCTGCACCCCAAAAACCGGGGGGGGAAAAAGGGGGGGACCCCCGGGCTGGGGGCGGGGCTGGGGGGGGCCCCGGGGTGGAGCCTGGGGGGCTAAAGGGGGTTTGGGGGGGTCCTGGGTCTGTTCTGGGGGGGCTAAAGGGGGTTTGGGGGGTGTTCGGGGGGGTCCTGGGTCAGTTTTGGGGGGGGTTTGGGGGTCCTGGGTCTGTTTTGGGGTCCTTAAAGGTGATTTGGGGTTCCTGAGTCAGTTTTGGGGGTACCTTGAGAGATCTGGGGGGGTTTAAAGGGGTTTTGGGGGGGTCCTGGGTCTGTTCTGGGGGGGTTTTGGGGGGGTCCTGGGTCTGTTCTGGGGAGGGTTTGGGGGTCCTGGGTCTGTTCTGGGGGGGCTAAAGGGGGGTTTGGGGGGGCCCTGGGTCAGTTTTGGGGGGGGTTTGGGGGTCCTGGGTCAGTTTTGGGGATGGATTTGGGGGGGTTAAAGGGGTTTTGGGGGGGTCCTGGGTCTGTTCTGGGGGGGTTAAAGGGGGTTGGGGGGGGGTTGGGGGTCCTAAGTCAGTTTTGGGGTCCCTAAAGGTGATTTGGGGAGGTTTAAGGGGGTTTTGGGGTCCCTAAAAGATGATTTGGGGTTCCTGGGTCAGTTTTGGGGGGCTTTGGGGTTCCTGGGTCAGTTTTGGGGGTACCCTGAGAGATCTGGGGGGCTTTAAAGGGGGTTTCGGGGGGGCCTGGGTCAGTTTTGGGGGGGGTTTGGGGGTCCTGGGTCTGTTCTGGGGGGCTAAAGGGGGTTTGGGGGAGTCCTGTGTCTGTTCTGGGGGGGTTTGGGGGTCCTGGGTCTGTTCTGGGGGGGTTAAAGGGGATTTGGGGGGGGGGGGGTTGGGGGTCCTAAGTCAGTTTTGGGGTCCCTAAAGGTGATTTGGGGAGGTTTAAGGGGGTTTTGGGGTCCCTAAAGGTGATTTGGGGTTCCTGGGTCAGTTTTGGGGTCCCTAAAGGGGATTTGGGGTTCCTGGGTCCCTTTTGGGGTCCCTAAAGGTGATTTGGGATTCCTGGGTCAGTTTTGGGGTCCCTAAAGGTGATTTGGGGTTCCTGGGTCCCTTTTGGGGTCCCTAAAGGTGATTTGGGGTTCCTGGGTCCCTTTTGGGGTCCCTAATGGTGATTTGGGATTCCTGGGTCCGTTTTGGGGTCCCTAAAGGTGATTTGGGGTTCCTGGGTCCCTTTTGGGGTCCTTAAAGGTGATTTGGGGTTCCTGGGTCCCTTTTGGGGTCCCTAAAGGTGATTTGGGATTCCTGGGTCAGTTTTGGGGTCCCTAAAGGTGATTTGGGGTTCCTGGGTCCCTTTTGGGGTCCCTAAAGGGGATTTGGGGTTCCTGGGTCCCTTTTGCGGTGCCTGGGGGGTCCCTGAAGGTTTTGGGGTCCCTAAAGGTGATTTGGGGTTCCTGGGTCAGTTTTGGGGTCCCTAAAGGTGATTTTGGGAGGTTTAAGGGGGTTTTGGGGTCCCTAAAGGTGACTTGGGGTTCCTGGGTCCCTTTTGGGGTGCCTGGGGGGGTCCCTGAAGGTTTTGGGGTCCCTAAAGGTGATTTGGGGTTCCTGGGTCCCTTTTGGGGTCCCTAAAGGTGATTTGGGATTCCTGGGTCAGTTTTGGGGTCCCTAAAGGTGATTTGGGGTTCCTGGGTCCCTTTTGGGGTCCCTAAAGGGGATTTGGGGTTCCTGGGTCCCTTTTGCGGTGCCTGGGGGGTCCCTGAAGGTTTTGGGGTCCCTAAAGGTGATTTGGGGTTCCTGGGTCAGTTTTGGGGTCCCTAAAGGTGATTTTGGGAGGTTTAAGGGGGTTTTGGGGTCCCTAAAGGTGACTTGGGGTTCCTGGGTCCCTTTTGGGGTGCCTGGGGGGGGTCCCTGAAGGTTTTGGGGTCCCTAAAGGTGATTTGGGGTTCCTGGGTCCCTTTTGGGGTCCCTTTTGGGGTCCCTGAAGGTTTTGGGGTCCCCCCCAGGCCCCCCCGGGCACTGCCTGGAGCAGCTGCGCCCCGAGGACATCGTGGGGGTCACGGCCAAGAGCCTGAGGGTGAACCCCGAAACTTTGCTGCAGGAGCTGCGCCCCCCGAGGGGACCCCGGCCCCGGTGCGGGGGGACTGGGGGGAACTGGGGGGACTGGGGGGGGAAATTGGGGGGACTGGGGGGGAGTTTGGGGGGACTGGGGGGAATTGGGGGTTCTGGGGGGGAATTGGGGGTTCGGGGAGGAGTTTGGGGGTCCTGGGGGGGAATTGGGGGAACTGGGGGAAATTGGGGGGACTGGGGGGGAGTTTGGGGGGACTGGGGGCAGTTTGGGGGTTCTGGGGGGCAGATTTGGGGGTTCTGGGGGGAATTTGGGGTCCTTCTGTAGATTTTTGGGTCCTGCTGTGGATTTTTGGGGTCCCCCCATGAATTTATGAATTTTGGGGTCCCCCCCTCACATTTCCCCCATTTGCCCCCCAGTTCCCCCCCCCCCGGGCGGGGGTCTGGATTTCGGGGTCCCCCTGTTGATTTTTGGGGTTCCTGTTGTTGATTTTTGGGCTCTCTCCCCCCAGTTCCCCCCCCCCGGGCGGGGGTCTGGATTTTGGGGTTCCTGCTTTGGATTTTGGGGTTCCTGTTGTACATTTTGGGGTTCCTGTTGTACATTTTGGGGTCCTGCTGTAGATTTTGGGGTCCTGCTGTGGATTTTGGGGTTCCTGTTGTACATTTTGGGGTTCCTGTTGTACATTTTGGGGTCCTGCTGTGGATTTTGGGGTTCCTGTTGTACATTTTGGGGTCCTGCTGTGGATTTTGGGGTTCCTGTTGTACATTTTGGGGTCCTGCTGTGGATTTTGGGGTTCCTGTTGTACATTTTGGGGTTCCTGTTGTACATTTTGCCCCCATTTTCCCCCAGTTCCCCCCCCCCGGGCGGGGGTCTGGATTTTGGGGTTCCTGCTGTACATTTTGGGGTTCCTGTTGTACATTTTTGGGGTTCCTGTTGTTGATTTTTGGGTTTCCCCCCCAGTTCCCCCCCCCCGGGCGGGGGTCTGGATTTTGGGGTTCCTGCTGTGGATTTTGGGGTTCCTGTTGTACATTTTGGGGTTCCTGTTGTACATTTTGCCCCCATTTCCCCCCAGTTCCCCCCCCCCCGGGCGGGGGTCTGGATTTTGGGGTTCCTGCTGTGGATTTTGGGGTTCCTGTTGTACATTTTTGGGGTTCCTGTTGTTGATTTTTGGGCTCTCTCCCCCCAGCTCCCCCCCCCCCCAGGCAGGGGTCTGCATTTTGAATTATTGATTTTTGGGGTCCCCCCCTCACATTCCCCCCCATTCCCCCCAGCTCCCCCCCCCGGGCGGGGGTCTGGATTTTGGGGTTCCTGTTGTACATTTTGGGGTTCCTGTTGTACATTTTGGGGTCCTGCTGTAGATTTTGGGGTCCTGCTGTGGATTTTGGGGTTCCTGTTGTACATTTTGGGGTTCCTGTTTGTACATTTTTGGGGTTCCTGTTGTACATTTTTGGGGTTCCTGTTGTACATTTTGGGGTTCCTGTTGTTGATTTTGGGTTCCCCCTCCCCAGTTCCCCCCCCCCGGGCGGGGGTCTCGCTGCCGCCCTGCAGGAGCTGGCCCGGCTGGCGGGGGGGGCCGGCAGGGAGGGGGGGGCTGCCCCTGCTCGAGGCCTTTGGGGTCCCCCCCGGGCGCGACCCCGAGGCGGCGGCGGCGGCGGCCGAGCTCAGGGGGCTGGGGGCGGCCCTGAGGGGCTTCAGGTGCGTGAGGAGCCCCCGATTCCCACAGCAGGTATGGAAATGGGGGGGTTTTGGGGGGATTTGGGGGGATTTGGGGGGATTTGGGGGGGATTTGGGGGGGATTTGGGGGCATTTTGGGGGGATTTGGGGGCATTTTGGGGAGGGGGAGTCGGGTTCTGCTCCATTCTGGGGGCGGCCCTGAGGGACTTCAGGTGCGTGAGGAGCCCCCGCTTCCCACAGCAGGTACAGAATGGGGGGGATTTGGGGCATTTTGGGGGGATTTGGGGGGGATTTGGGGGGGTTTGGGGCATTTTGGGGGGATTTGGGGTCCCTGAGGGGCTTCAGGTACGTGAGGAGCCCCCGCTTCCCACAGCAGGTACAGAATGGGGGGGATTTGGGGCATTTTGGGGGGATTTGGGGGGGTTTGGGGTCCCTGAGGGGCTTCAGGTGCGTGAGGAGCCCCCAATTCCCACAGCAGGTACGGAATGGGGGGGATTTGGGGCATTTTGGGGCATTTTGGGGGGATTTGGGGGGGATTTGGGGTCCCTGAGGGGCTTCAGGTGCGTGAGGAGCCCCCGATTCCCACAGCAGGTACGGAATGGGGGGGATTTGGGGCATTTTGGGGGGATTTGGGGGGGATTTGGGGGGGTTTGGGGTCCCTGAGGGGCTTCAGGTGCGTGAGGAGCCCCCGATTCCCACAGCAGGTATGGAAATGGGGGGGTTTGGGGGAATTTGGGGGGGTTTGGGGGGATTTGGGGGGTTCAGGGGAGTTTGGGGGAGATTTTGGGGGGATTTGGGGTGGATTTTCAGGGGATTTTGGGGGGGTTTTGAGGGGGGTTTTGGGGGGATTTGAGGGGATTTTGGGGGGATTTTTGGGGGGATTTCAGGGGATTTTGAGGGGGATTTTGGGGGGGATTTTGGGGAGGGGGAGTCGGGCTCTGCCCCATTTTGGGGTCCCTGCGCAGGCCCCGCTTCCCCCAGCAGGTGCAGAACGGGGCTGGGATTTGGGATTTTGGGGGGATTTTGGGGGTTTTGGGGAGGTTTTGAGGGATTTTTGAGGGGTTTTGAGGGATTTTTGAGGGGTTTTTGGGGGTGTTTTGGGGGGATTTGGGCGGTTTTTGAGGGGTTTTTGAGGGGTTTTAAGGGATTTTGGGGGGGGTTTTGAGGGGTTTTTGAGGGGGTTTGGAGGATTTTGGGGGGTTTTGAGGGGTTTTTGGGGCTGTTTTGAGGGATTTTGAGGGTTTTTGAGGGGTTTTTGGGGGCTGTTTTGGGGTTCAGGCCCCCCCTGAGCCCCTCGCCGTGTCCCTCCCAGTACTCCCAGTTTGCTGCCAGGCAGGAGCTGCTGCAGCAGCTGGAGGAGCTGCAGTTCCAGCTGTCGGACCAGTCCCTGCTGCTGCTGCCCGAGTACCACCAGCGCCTCGAGGTGGGGAAAAACACCCCAAAACCAGCCCAAAAATACCCCAAAATCACCCCAAAACACCCCAAAATCACCCCCAAACAACACCCCCAAAATCACCCCAAAACCAGCCCAAAATCACCCCAAAAATACCCCAAAATCACCCCAAAAACAACACCCCCAAAATCACCCCAAAACCGCCCCAGTCCCTGCTGCTGCTGCCCGAGTACCACCAGCGCCTTGAAGTGGGGAGAAACACCCCAAAACCAGCCCAAAATCACCCCAAAACCAGCCCAAAAACAACACCCCAAAAATACCCCCAAATCACCCCAAAAATACCCCCAAATCACCCCAAAAATACCCCCAAATCACCCCAAAATCACCCCAAAATCACCCCAAAAACAGCCCAAAAACAACACCCCAAAAATACCCCCAAATCACCCCAAAAATACCCCAAAATCACCCCAAAATCACCCCAAAATACCCCAAAACCCCTGGGATCCCCCCAGTCCCTGCTGCTGCCAGCGCCTCCAGGTGGGGACCTCCATTGACCCCTGTGTGACCTCTGTGACCCCAGTGACCCCAATGACCCCTGTGTGACCCCTATATGACCCCACTGACCCCCGTGTGACCCCCGTGTGACCCCCAGGTGCTCTCGGAGCTCGGTTACGTCTCGGGGGGCGCGGTGGCGCTGGGGGCTCTGTGTGTTCCCTGTGTCCCCTGTGTGTCCCTGCTGTCCCATGACCCCTGTGTGACCCCTGTGTGACCCCTATATGACCCCACTGACCCCTGTGTGACCCCCGTGTCCCCCCCCCAGGTGCTCTCGGAGCTCGGTTACGTCTCGGGGGGCGCGGTGGCGCTGGGCGGCCGCGTGGCGGCGCTGCTGAGCACGGAGCAGTTGGTGCTGACCGAGCTCCTGCTGGGCAATGTCCTGGCCCCGCTGCGGCCCGAGGAGAGCGTGGCGCTGCTCTCGTGCCTGGTGACCCCCGGCCGCGGGGAGCCCCCGCCCGAGGGGCTGCCCCCCGCCCTCGCTCAGGTGACACCGCCTGGGGGGGGGGGGGATATCGGGGGGTTTGGGGGGGATATCGGGGGGTTTGGGGGGGATATCGGGGGGTTTGGGGAGGATATCGGGGGGATATCGAGGGATTTGGGGGGATATCGGGGGGTTTGGGGGGATATCGGGGGGATATCGAGGGATTTGGGGGGGATATCGGGGGGTTTGGGGGGGATATCGGGGGGTTTGGGGAGGATATTGGGGGGTTTGGGGGGATATCGGGGGGATATCGAGGGGTTTGGGGGGATATCGGGGGGATATCGAGGGATTTGGGGGGATATCGGGGGGGTTTGGGGGGATATCGGGGGGTTTGGGGCACTTTGGGGGGGATATCGGGGGGTTTGGGGGGAATATGGGGGGTTCGGGGGGGATATTGAAGGGTTTGGGGGCGATATCGGGGGGTTCGGGGCACTTTGGGGGGGATATTGGGGGATTTGGGGGGCATATTGGAGGGTTTGGGGGGGGATATTGGGGGTGATTTTGGGGTGATTTTGGGGGTGATTTTTAGGTGATTTTGGGGTGATTTTGTGGTGATTTGGGGGTGATTTTGGGGGTGATTTTGGGGTGATTTTGGGGGTGATTTTTAGGTGATTTTGGGGTGATTTTTAGGTGATTTTGGGGTGATTTCGGGGGTGTCTGGGTGTGTTTCCCCCAGGCCCTGGAGCGGCTCTGGGGGTGATTTTGTGGTGATTTGGGGCTGATTTTGAGGGTGATTTTGAGGGTGATTTGAGGGTGATATTGGGGTGATTTGGGGGTGATTTTGGGGGTGATTTTTAGGTGATTTTGGGGTGATTTCGGGGCTCTCTGGGTGTGTTGCCCCCAGGCCCTGGAGCGGCTCTGGGGGTGATTTTGTGGTGATTTGGGGCTGATTTTGAGGGTGATTTTGGGGGTGATTTGAGGGTGATATTGGGGTGATTTGGGGGTGATTTTGGGGGTGATTTTTAGTTGATTTTGGGGTGATTTCGGGGGTCTCTGGGTGTGTTGCCCCCAGGCCCTGGAGCGGCTCCGCGCCGTCGCCGCCCGCGTGGCCCGGCTGGAGCAGCAGCGCGGCCTCGGGCCCGGCCCCGACGACTTCGTGGCCCAGTTCGGCTTCAGCCTGGTCCAGGTGGTCTACGAGTGGGCCAGGGGCATGGTGAGACCCCCAAAAACCGCCTAGGGACCCCCAAAAACCCCCTGGGACCCCCCCTGGGACCCCCAAAAACCCCCTGAGATCTCCAAAAACCCCCTGGGACCCCCAAAAACCCCCTGAGATCCCCAAAAACCACCTGGGACCCCCAAAAAACCCCTCTGGGACCCCTCTGGGACACTCCTGAGACCCCCAAAAACCCCTGGGATACTCCTGAGACACCCCCAAGCCCTGTGTCCCCATTGTCCCCCCCAAAGTCCCAATGTCCCCAATGTCCCCAATCCCCCCAATGTCCCCAATGTCCCCAATCCCCCCAATCCCCCCAATCCCCTCAGTGTCCCCAGTCCCCTCAGTGTCCCCAATCCCCTCCATGCCCCAAGTCCCCCCCGATCTCCCCAATCCCCCCAACGTCCCCAATCCCCCCAACGTCCCCAATCCCCTCAGTGTCCCCAATCCCCTCAGTGTCCCCAGTCCCCTCAGTGTCCCCCCCTCTCCCGTTTCCAGCCCTTTGCGGAGATCGCGCGCCTGGCGCCGGTGCAGGAGGGCTCGGTGGTGCGGGCGATCCAGCGGCTCGAGGAGCTGCTGCGGGAGCTGCGCCAGGCCGCGCGCACCGTGGGCGACCCCGCCATGGCCGCCAAGATGGAGGCGGCCGCCGCCATGATCAAGCGCGACATCGTCTTCGCCGCCAGCCTCTACACGCAATAAAGGGACACAAAGGGACACACGCGGGGGGGGACGGCCATGCTGGCTGCCATCCAACCCCCCCCGCGCCCCTGTGGTTCGGTCCAAGCAGCCCCAGACTCGTGTGGTTCTGTCCAACACCCCCCCGGATTCATGTGGTTCGGTCCGACCCCCCTGCGCTCCATTGGTTCTGTCCAATTGGCCCTGGATTCATGTGGTTCGGTCCGACCCCCCTCCAGAATCATGTGGTTCAGTCCAACCCCCCCTCGATTCGTGTGGTTCTGTCCGATCCCCCCCTTAATCTCTCGTGGTTCAGTCCCTTCACCTGCGCAGGCTTCGCTTCAACCCTTCCCTCCCCAACCGTTCCAGCCCTTACCCCCCCGTTTTTCCCGTGGTTCAGCCCATTCATCCAATTGGTTAAACCCCGGTTCCCCCCCTCCATTTTCCACATGGTTCAGTCCATTCACCCAATTGGTTAAATCCGGTTCCCACCCCCGTGGTTCAGTCCATTCATCCGATTGGTTAAACCCGGTTCCCCCCTCGCTCCGTTTCCCACGTGGTTCAGTCCATTCATCCGATTGGTTTAACCCGATTCCCCCCATCGCCATGGTTCGTTCCACCTCCCCCTCCAAATGGTTCCACCCATGAATCATCCACCCTGCGCCGGCCTCTGACGTCATCTCAATGCGCAGCAGTCGCGCCGCAGTGACGCCATCACCCCGCGCAGGCGCCGCCGCTGCCGTTCCGGGGCTCCGGAGCCCCCCATGAGCCGCCGCCGCCGCTTCGGGGACACCGAGGGCGCCCCTCGCGGCCAAGCGGCGCCGCCCGGAGCTGCCGGGGGAGCCCCCGCGCCCCGACGGTACCGGGAGCACCGGGGGTACCGGGGGGGGGCCGCTGAGGGGGGGGGGTTTAGGCCGCCAGAACGGGGAGTTTGGGGGGGAGGAGTCCCGGTGTGGATTTGGGGGGTCCCGGTGTGCATTTTGGGGGTCTCGGTGTTGATTTGTGGGTCCCGGTGTGGGTTCTGGGGGTCCCGGTGTGGTTTCCGGTGGTCCCACCCCCCCGTTTTCTTCCCCCCAGGCAGCCCCGCCGGGGTCGAGGCCGCTCTCGGGGCCGTGGCCGAGCTCTTTCCCCGCCGGCTGTTCGGGGACGCGCTGCCGCCGCTGGTGCTGCGCCATCAGCTCTACAGCCTGGTCAGGGACCGGACAGCGGTGGATCGGCACTTGGTGAGACCCCAGACCCACACCGGGACCCCAAAACCCTCACCGAGACCCCAAAACCCTCACCGGGACCCCCCAAAACCCACACCGAACCCCCCGTTGCCCCCCAGAACCGGCTCCGTGATGAGGGCCGGGTGCGGCTGCTGCACCTGGGGCTGGGCCCGGACACGCTCGGGGTCGTGAGCCTGGAGCTCTACCGGGAGAAGGTACCAGAAACATGGGGGGGGGAGGGGGACATGGGGACCCCCCCCTCAGTGTCCTTGGTGGTCACTGTGGTACCTCTGGTGACCCCTGACCCCCCCGGTGACCCCTCGGTGACCCCTGGGTGACCCCGGTGTCCGTCTGTCCCCCCGCAGGTGCTGGCAGCGGTGGCGGGGTCCCCCCGGGAGCCCCTGGTCCGGCGTTTCCTGGAGGCCGCGGTGGCCGCGAGCCCCGAGCTGGGCTACGAGCGGAGGGGGATGGGAGAGAGGGGGTTCAGGGACACGGACATCACGTACGGACAGACGGACGGACACTGGGACAGCCCAGGGATGGGAGAGAGGGGGTTCAGGGACAGGGACATCACGTACGGACAGACGGACGGACACTGGGACAGCCCAGGGATGGGAGGGAGGGGGTTCAGGGACAGGGACATCACGTACGGACAGACGGACGGACAGAGGGACAGCCCAGGGATGGGAGGGAGGGGGTTCAGGGACAGGGACATCACGTACGGACAGACGGACGGACACCGGAGGGACAGGGGCACAGCCTGGGGACACCCAGAGGGGCCCTGGGGACACGGGGATGGGGTTGGGGGTGTCCCTGAGGGGGAACGGGGCCTCCCTGAGGCGGATTTGGGGTCCCTGAGGGGGTCTTTGGGTGTCCCTGGGGGTCCCTGATCCCCCCATTTTCCCCTCCCCAGGCACTTGGTGAATTTGGGGTCCCTGGGTGTGTCCCTGGGTGTCCCTGGGGGTCCCTGGGGGTCCCTGATCCCCCCATTTTCCCCTCCCCAGGCACTTGGTGGCCGCGGGGCTCCTCACCGTCCGTGACGCCGGCAGTTGGTGGCTGGCGGTGCCGGGGGCCGGGCGCTTCGTGCGGGCGCTGCTGAGGGGTGAGTGACCCCCCCATGACCCCTGTGTGACCCCTGCGTGACCCCTGACTGACCCCTGTGTGACCCCTCAGGCCGCCGGGCCGTCCTGGCTCTCATCAAACGCTCCCGGCACCGCCAGGTTCCCCTCAGGGAGCTCGAGGGGCTCCGAGCCCCCCCTGGGGCTGCCCTGGGGGTCCCGTTCCTGCTGCACGACCTGCTGGGGGAGGGGCGGCTGCAGAGGTGAGTGACCAGTGGGTGACCAATGGGTGACCAATGGGTGACCACTGAGCCCTGGCTGACCCCTGGCTGACCTCTGACCCCTCTGGCCCCGCAGTGTCCCCACGGCCGCGGGCCCCCTGCTGCGATTGGCTGAGCCTTGACCTCTGACCTCTGACCGGACCTTCCTGAGGAGTTTTCTTCCCAAGTTTTTCTTCCCAACTTTTTGCACTGGGGCGTGGCCACGTCCGGCCACGCCCGTTTGGGGCGGGACTAATGCAGAGCAATTAATAATTAATAAATATCTGCTTTAGCCCCGCCCCCTCAGCGTTCAGCCCCGCCCCCCGCGGGCCGGGGGTACTGGGGGGGGGGTGGAGCCAAGTGCAATTAAAAATAAAGTTAATAAAAGACAAGTCAATAAAATGAAAATGAATAAAATAAAAATCAAGAAAACCCAGTGTCAATGAAATTAAAATCAATAAAACCCCAGAATCAATAAACCCCAAATCAATAAAATCCCAGAATCAATAAAACCCAAAATTAATAAAAACCCAATCAGTAAACACAAATCAATAAACCTCAAATCAATAAACCCAAATTAATAAAGACGGAAATCAATGAAACCCGAATCAATAAATCCCAAATCAATAAAATCGTTCAATTTCCAGAAATTAAACTTTTTTTTCAACCTGCGGGCCCCACCCCGCGCTGTCATTGCCCCTTTAAGGCCTCCCCTTTTTCCGCGCCGTCGCCGCTTTAAGAGCAAGCACCGCCCACACGCCCGGCGCGCGGCGCTTCCGGTGTCTCTTAAAGGGGCCGCGATGGGCGCGGGGCGGGCGCCGCCGCCGCCGCCGCTCTTCCTCCTCCTCCTCCTCCTCCTCCTGGGCCTGTTCGCCGCCGGCGCCGCCGCTCGATGGGTGGCGACCCCCGAGACGGTACCGGGACCCCCCCCGTCCCCTCCCCCCGGGTTAAAACCCCCCGGGAACCGCGCGGGGCTTCCGTTAGAGCGCCCCGCCCCCAGCCCCGGGATGGGGGCGGGACCGGGGAAACCCCGGGGAGACCCTGAGAGCCCCGGGGCCTTCAGAGACCCCACAAGGACCCTCAGAGACCCCCGAGACCCCTAAAAACCCCTCAGAGATCCCCAGAGACTCTGCCCAGAGACCCCTCCAAGGACCCCTCAGAGACCCCCGGGACCCCCCAGGGACCCTCAGGGACCCTCAGAGACACCCGAGGACCCCTAAAGAACCCTCAGAGACCCCCGGGGACCCCTAAAAACCCCTCAGAGACCCCCAGAGACCCCTCCAAGGACCCCTCAGAGACCCCCGGCACCCTCAGAGACGCCCCTGAGAGCCCCAAGGAGCCCCCCGGAGCCCCCCATCCCTCATCAGTGCCCCCCAATGTCCCCCTCAGGACCCCCAGGACCCCTCCCCAGCCTCCCCAGGACCCCTCCCCACCCTCCCTGACCCCCATTTTCCCCCATTTCCCCCCCGTTTCTCCAGGTGCGCCCCCGCGTTGTGCGGGAGCAGGTGCTGTGGGTGAGCGGGGGGGCGCAGCCCCCGGGGGTCCCGGCCCCCCCCTTTTCCCGGGGGGGCCCCGCCGTTGTCGCCGCCGTTCCGGGGCGGGGTCCACACGTTCCGGGTGCCGCTGCTGGCCGCGCCCGCCGGGGGGGCCCTGCTGGCCTGCGCCGAGGGCCGCAAGCGCTCGGCCGCCGACGTGGGGGCCAAAATCATCGCGTGCCGCCGCTCCCCCGACAGAGGTGCGGGAGGAACCGGGGGGCGAGGGGCTGGGAGGGCTTGGGGGGCCCTGGGAGGGGTCAGGGAGGGGCTGGGAGGGATGGGGGGGGATTTTTGGGGGGGCTCTGAGAGGGGTTGGGGGCGATGGGAGGGGTCAGGGAGGGGACAGGAGGGGATGGGGAGGGGTCGGAGAGGGGCTGGAAGGGATGGGGGGGTTCTAGGAGAGGTTGGGGAGGGGATGGGGGGGTCGGGAGGGGTCCCTGAGGGTCCCTGGGGAGCTCTCGGGGTCCCTGAGGGGGTTCCTGGGGTGCTCTGGGGGTACCTGGGGAGCTCTCAGGGTTCCTGAGGGGCTCTGGGGGGTCCCTGGGGGTCTCTGGGGGGTTCCTGAGGAGCTCTTGGGGTCCCTGAGGGGGTTCCTGGGGAGCTCTGGGGGTCTCTGGGGGGCCCCTGGGTGTCCCAAGTGTCCCTGAGGGGGTCCCTGGGGAGCTCTCGGGGGTCCTGAGGGGCTCTGGGGGGTCCCTGGGGGTCTCTGGGGGGTTTCTGAGGAGCTCTTGGGGTCCCTGAGGGGGTCCCTGGGGAGCTCTCGGGGGTCCTGAGGGTCTCTGGGGGATCCCTGGGGAGCTCTCGGGGGTCCCTGGGGGTCTCTGGGGGGGTTCCTGAGGAGCTCTCGGGGGTCCCTGAGTGGGTCCCTGGGTTGCTCTGGGGGTCTCTGGGAGCTCTTGGGGGTCCCTGAGGGGGTCCCTGGGGTGCCCTGGGGGGGGGTCTCTCACCTGTCCCCCCCCCCCACAGGTGCCACCTGGGGTCCCACGCAGGTGGTGGCCGATGGGGGGATATGGGGAGGGCTTGGGGGTCTCTGGGTTGCTCTGGGGGTCTCTGGGGGTCCCTGGGGTGCCCTGAGGGGGGGGGTCTCTCACCTGTCCCCCCCCTCCCCACAGGTGCCACCTGGGGTCCCACGCAGGTGGTGGCCGATGGGGGGATATGGGGAGGGTTGGGGGTCCCTGGGGGGGTCTCTCACCTGTCCCCCCCCTCCCCACAGGTGCCACCTGGGGTCCCACGCAGGTGGTGGCCGATGACGGCTGGGGGGGGGACGGGCTGAGCCTGGGGGCGCTGCTGGCGCCCGGGGGGGGGCAGGAGGTGCTGCTGCTCTTCGCCCGCTGCGCCCACCCCCCCCAGGCCTGCGGCCCCCCCAGCACGCTCCTGCTGCGCTCCCCCGACGGGGGGCGCTCCTGGGGACCCCCCCAGAACCTCTCGGACGTTGTGGGGGGGGAGGTGTTCGCCCCCGGGCCCGGCTCGGGCATCCAGGTGAGAGATGGGGGGGGTCTGGGGGGGTTTGGGGAGGTTTGGGGGGGATCTGGGGGGTATTTGGGGGGGTCTTGAAGGGGTCTGGGGGAGTTTGGGGGGTCCTGGGGGGCATTTGGGGGGCATTTGGGGGGTCTTGAAGGGGTCTGGGTGGTCCTGGGGGGCATTTGGGGGTGTTTAGGGGGGATCTGGGGGTCTGGGGGGTATTTGGGGGGCGTCTTGAAGGGGTCTGGGGAGCATTTGGGGGGGTCTTGAAGGGGTCTGGGTGGTCCTGAGGGTCGTTTGGGGGGGGTCTGGGGGGTATTTGGGGGGGGTCTTGAAGGGGTCTGGGGGGTCCTGGGGGGCTTTGGGGGCTATTTGAGGGGTGTTTGGGGGGCGTCTTGAAGGGGTCTGGGGGGATCTGTGGGTCTGGGGGGTATTTGGGGGGGGTCTTGAAGGGGTCTGGGGGGTATCTGGGAGGATCAGGAAGGGAATTTGGGAGTTTTGGGAGGGATCTGGAGGCGTCTGAGGGGAATTTGGGGGGTCTGGGTGCTATTTCGGGGGTGCTGAAGCAATCTGGAGGGGTTGAGGGGGTCTGCAGGAGTCTAGAGGGGGTCTGAGGGGGTATTTCGGGGGTCTTGAGGGGGTCTCAGGGATGCCCTGGGTGTCTCTGGGTGTTTTTGGGGGGGTCTCAGGGATGCCCTGGGGGTCTCTGGGTGTCTCTGGGTGTTTTTGGGGGGGGTCTCTGGGTGTTTTTGGGGGGTCTCTCACCCCCATTTCCCCCCCCAGAAGCAGCTGGCTCCGTTCCCAGGCCGCCTGGTGTTCTGTGGGCACGGCACCCTGGAGCGGGACGGGGTCTCGCTGCTGCTCAGCGACGATGGGGGGCGCAGCTGGCACCGGGGGGGGGGTCCTGCCCGCCATCCCCTTCGGGGCCCCCCGGCGCCCCCACGACTTCACCCCCGACGAGTGCCAGGTGGGGCTGGGGGCGCTTCTGGGGGCGTTTGGGGCTCCTTGGGGGCGTTTGGGGCTCCCTGGAGGGGTTTGGGGCTGGGGGGTTTGGGGATTTTGGGGCTGGGGATTTGGGGCTGGGGGGATTTGGGGTTTTGGGGATGGTGGGTTCGTGGTTGGGGGGATTTTGGGGCTGCCCCCTCCCCATTTCCTATCCCAGTGGGGGTTTGGGGCTCCTGTGAGTTTGGGTCCAAGGGATTTTGGGGCTCCCTGGGGCTGGGGTGGGTTTGGGGTCAGGTGGGGTTTGGGTTGGGGGATTTTGGGGCTCCCTGGTGCCGCCCCCTCCTCATTCCTGCCCTGGGGGATTTTGGGGCTGGGGGATTTTGGGACCAGGAGATTTTGGGGCTCCCTGGGACCTGGGTGGGTTTGGGGCTGAGGGATTTTGGGGCCAGGGGATTTTAGGACCAGGAAATTTTGGGTCTCCCTGGTGCTGGCCCCTTCTCATTCCTGCCCTGGGGGATTTTTGGGCCTAGGGGATTTTGGGGTCGGGAGATTTTGGGGCCGGGGGATTCTGGGACCAGGAAATTTTGGATCTCCCCGGTGCCGCCCCCTCCCCGTTCCTGCCCTGGGGGATTTTGGGGCTGGGGGATTTTGGGGTCGGGAGATTTTGGGGCCAGGGGATTTTGGGACCAGGAGATTTTGGATCTCTCTGGTACCGCCCCCTCCTCATTCCTGCCCTGGGGGATTTTTGGGCCTGGGGGATTTTGGGGTCGGGAGATTTTGGGGCCGGGGGATTTTGGGACCAGGAAATTTTGGATCTCCCCGGTGCCGCCCCCTCCCCGTTCCTCCCCCAGCCATGGATGGGTGGGGGTCCCACGTGCACCCCCCAATGTCCCCCCCAGCCCTACGAGCTGCCCGACGGCTCCATCGCCGTCAGCATCCGCAACCAGGGCTGGTACCGGTGCCGGTGCCGCATGCGGGCCCGCAGCTGGGACGGGGGCGAGTCCCTGTCCCCCGCCAGCGTCGCCCTGGAGCCGCAGCTGCCGGACCCGGCCGTGGCTGCCGGGGCCCTGGCGCTGCCCCAGCACCGGCTGGTGCTGTTCAGCAACCCCGCGCACGAGACCGAGCGTGAGCAGGGCAACGGGGACATTGCGGGGACATTGCGGGGGCATTGGGGGGATTGGGGACATTGGGGACATTGGGGGACATTGGGGGGATTGGGGACATTGGGGGGATTGGGGAAGCGGGGACAGTGGGGGACATTGGGGGACATTGGGGGGATAGGGGACATTGGGGGGATTGGGGAAACGGGGACAGTGGGGACATTGCGGGGGGATTGGGGGGATTGGGGACATTGGGGGGCTTGGGGAAACGGGGACAGTGGGGACATTGCGGGGGGATTGGGGGGATTGGGGACATTGGGGGACATTGGGGGACATTGGGGACATTGGGGACATTGGCGGGATTGGGGGGATTGGGGAAACGGGGACAGTGGGGGACATTGGGGGGACATTGGGGACACTGGGGACAGTGGGGGACATTGGGGGGATTGGGGGCAATGGGGAAACAGGGATAGCGGGGACATTGCGGGGACATTGGGGGACATTGGGGGCAATTGGGAAATGGGGATATCAGGGACAGTGGGGACATTGGGGAACATTTGGGGACACTGGGGATATTGGGGGGACATTGGGGACATTTGGGACATTTGGGGGGATTGGGGACATTTGGGGACATTGAGGACATTGCGGGGACTGGGGACACTGGGGACCTTGGAGGCATTGGGGACATTTGGGGACATTGCGGGGACAATGGGGGGATTGGGGACATTGGGGGCATTTGGGGGGGATTGGGGACATTTGGGGGGATTGGGGACATTGGGGACCTTGGAGGCATTGGGGACATTTGGGGACATTTCAGGGCATTGGGGGGATTGGGGACATTGGGGACACCAGGCAGGGGACACCGAGGGGCACATGGGGGGCACATGGGGGGGACACGGGGTCAGATTTGGGGGGACTTTGGGGTCAGGGGCTGTCCCAGCTCTGGGAGGGTCCCCAGGTTCCGCTTTGGGGGGGGTGAAGGAAGCGGCAGGGGGCGCGGCTTGTGTGTGGAGGGGCGTGGTCTGAGTGTGGGCGTGTCCCCGGCCGGTCCCGCCCCCAGGCGTGAACCTGACGCTGCGCTGGAGCTTCGACAACGGCACCACGTGGTGGGGGCAGGGCCTGCGCGTGTGGGAGGGGCCCAGCGGGTACTCGACGCTGGCGGCCCCGCCCCCCGAAGAAGAAGGCCCCGCCCCCTTGGTGTACCTCATCTACGAGAAGGGGCGGAGCCTCTCCACCGAGACCGTCTCATTGGCCACCATCAGCCTGTCGGGAGACCTCTGACCCCGCCCCTCGCGCGCGCAATAAAGGGATTGGTTCAGAGCCGCGCTGCGTCATCTCTGGGGGGCGTGGCCGGGCGATGGCGGGAACCGTCGCCATAGCGACGCGGGGGGCGGGGCTTCCACAGGGGCTTTCGCTCGGCGCGCGGCCTCCCTGAGGACCCTGCAGCGGGGCTGTCCACAGCGGTGCCTGAGCGGAGGCGCGCGGCCGGCGGGGCCGGTGCGGGGCAAGGCGGGCGGTGCGAGAGGCGGCGAGGGCGGCGCGGGAGGCTTCGAGAGCCCCGGGAGCGGCGGCGGGAGCGGCGGCAGGGTCGAGCCGGGCGCTCAGGCGATCGCCGCGGGCAGCCCCGCTCCCGGCGAGGGGCGAGGCCCCCTGAGCGCGCGCGGGGCCGGACCGGAAGTGACGCTCAGCCCCGCCCTCTCGGTCGCGGCGGTCGCAGCGTTCGGGGTGAGTCGGGCCCGGCCGGAGCCGCATCCGCCGCCATCGCCGCCCCCGCCGCCCATCGCCCGCTGCCCCCGCGCCCTCCCGCCCGCCCCGAGCCCCCCGCGCTCCCTTCAGCGCCCCGGGGCCGCCGCCGCCCCTCAGGGGCCGCGCCGGGGCCGCCGCCGTTGTGCGCTCCAAGATGGCGGCGCCGGGGGGCGGCCGGGGGGAAAGCGGCGGGAATGGCGGCGGGGGAACCTCGGGGGACCCTCACGGGGAACGGGGCGCGGGGCTCGGCGGGGCTCCGCTGATTCCTTCGGTGGTCCCGGTGCTCCGGGGATCGCTCGGTGCTGAACCGCCCCGGACCCATTTTCGGGGGGGATCTGAGGGTCCCGGGCCGCCGGTGGCCGCTCGGGGCTGGCCCCGGCCCCGCTCTCCGGGAGGGTTGGGGGTCCTGGGGTCCCCTCGTGCGCGCGGGTCCTGCTGGGGTCGGGGTCGGTGGTCCCGGGGCTGCTCGGTGGTCCCAGGGATGCTCGGTGGCCCCAGGGGTGATGTCGGTGCCCCGGGGTTGATGTCGGTGGTCCCGGGGTGGTGTCGGTGGCCCCGGGGTGATGTCGGTGCCCCGGGGGTGATGTCGGTGGTCCCAGGGATGATGTCGGTGGTCCCGGGGGTGATGTCGGTGGTCCCACGCGTGGTCAGTAGCCCCAGCAGTGGTCAGTAGCCCCAGGACACACATTGGTAGCCCCAAGGCCAATGTCAGTAGCCCCAGCGGTGAGCAGCAGCGCCGGGGGTGGTCGGTAGCCCCAAGGCTGGTGTTGGTAGCCCCAAGGCCGGTGTCAGTAGCCCAGGGGTGATGTTGGTAGCCCAGGGGTGATGTTGGTAGCCCCAGGGCTGATGTTACTGGCCCAGGGGTGATGTCAGTAGCCCCAGTGGTGACCAGCAGTGCTATGGGTGGTCAGTAGCCCCATGGGTGATGCTGGTAGCCCCAGTGCCCGTGTCAGTAGCCCATGGGCGATGTTGGTAGCCCCAGGCTGATGTCGGTAGCCCCACTGGTGAGCAGCAGTGCCATGGATGGTCAGTAGCCCTAATGCTCATGTCGGTAGCCCCAAGGCCCATGTTGGTAGCCCCAAGGCCCATGTTGGTAGCCCCATGGATGGTCAGTAGCCCCAATGTTCATGTCGGTAGCCCCAAGGCCCATGTTGGTAGCCCCATGGATGGTCGGTAGCCCCATGGCTGATGTTGGTAGCCCCATGGATGGTCGGTAGCCCCAATGCTCATGTCGGTTGCCCCAAGGCCCATGTTGGTAGCCCCAAGGCCCATGTCGGTAGCCCCATGGATGGTCAGTAGCCCCATGGGTGATATTGGTAGCCCCATAGATGGTCACTAGCCCCAAGTCTTGTGTCAGTAGCCCCATGGATGGTCAGTAGCCCCAGAGCCCCTGTCAGTAGCCCCATGGACGGTCAGTAGCCCTATGGGTGATGTCGGTAGCCCCAAGGGCGATGTCGGTAGCCCCAGTGCCCGCGTTAGTACCCCCATGGATGGTCAGTAGCCCCAAGGCCATGGTCAGTAGCCCCATGGATGGTCAGTAGCCCCCATGGATGGTCAGTAGCCCCAATGCCCATGTTGGTAGCCCCATTGCCCCTGTCAGTAGCCCCATGGATGATGTCGGTAGCCCCATGGATGGTCAGTAGTCTCATTGCCCATGTTGGTAGCCCCAAGGCTGATGTCAGTAGCCCCAAGGCCATGGTCCCCAGCCCCATGGATGGTCAGTAGCCCCATTGCCCCTGTCAGTAGCCCCATGCCCCGTCCCCAGCCCCATGGATGGTCACTAGCCCCAATGCCCCTGTCAGTAGCCCCATTGCCCGCGTTGGTAGCCCCATTGCCCCTGTCAGTAGCCCCATGGCTGATGTTGGTAGCCCCAAGGCTGATGTTGGTAGCCCCATGCCCCGTCCCCAGCCCCATGGATAGTCAGTAGCCCCCATGGATAGTCAGTAGCCCCCATGGATGGTCAGTAGCCCCATTGCCCCTGTCGGTAGCCCCATTGCCCATGTTGGTAGCCCCATTGCCTGTGCTGGTAGCCCCATTGCCCCTGTCGGTAGCCCCATGGATGGTCAGTAGCCCCATGGATGGTTGGTAGCCCCAAGGCTGATATTGGTAGCCCCAAGGTTGATATTGGTAGCCCCAAGGCTGATGTTGGTAGCCCCATGGGTGATGTCGGTAGCCCCATTGCCCCTGTCGGTAGCCCCATGCCCACATTGGTAGCCCCATGGATGGTCAGTAGCCCCCATGGATGGTCAGTAGCCCCAAGGCTGATATTGGTAGCCCCATTGCCCCTGTCAGTAGCCCCATTGCCCCTGTTGGTAGCCCCATGGATGGTCAGTAGCCCCATGGATGGTTGGTAGCCCCAAGGCTGATATTGGTAGCCCCATGGGTGATGTCGGTAGCCCCATTGCCCACATTGGTAGCCCCATGGATGGTCAGTAGCCCCATTGCCCATGTTGGTAGCCCTGTGCCCTGTCCCCAGCCCCATGGATGGTCAGTAGCCCCCATGGATGGTTGGTAGCCCCAAGGCTGATATTGGTAGCCCCATGGGTGATGTCGGTAGCCCCATTGCCCACATTGGTAGCCCCATGGATGGTCAGTAGCCCCCATGGATGGTTGGTAGCCCCAAGGCTGATATTGGTAGCCCCATGCCCCTGTCGGTAGCCCCATTGCCCATGTTGGTAGCCCCATGGATGATGTCGCTAGCCCCATGGGTGATGTTGGTAGCCCCATGCCCCATCACCAGCCCCATGGATGGTCAGTAGCCCCAATGCCCATGCTGGTAGCCCCAAGGACCATGTTGGTAGCCCCATGGATGGTCACTGGCCCCATGGATGATGTTGGTAGCCCCAAGGCTGATATCGGTAGCCCCATGCCCCCATCCCCATCCCCGGTGCCGCCATCCCCGCAGGAGCAGCCGCCGGTGGCCGCCATGGCGGAGAACGACGTGGACAACGAGCTGCTGGACTACGAGGATGACGAGGTGGAGAACGCGGCGGGGCCCGACGGGGCTGAGGCGGCGCCCAAGAAGGACGTGAAGGGCTCCTACGTGTCCATCCACAGCTCGGGCTTCCGCGACTTCCTGCTCAAACCCGAGCTGCTGCGCGCCATCGTCGACTGCGGCTTCGAGCACCCCTCCGAAGGTGGGGCCCGGGGGGCTTGGGGGGGTTTGGGAGCGTCCCGAGGGGATTTGGGGGGTTTGGGATCATCCTGAGGGGATTTGGGATCATCCTGAGGGGATTTGGGGGGTTTGGGGCTGCTCAAACCCGAGCTGCTGCGCGCCATCGTCGACTGCAGCTTCGAGCACCCCTCCGAAGGTGGGGCTTGGGGGGATTTGGGGGGTTTGGGAGCATCCTGAGGGGATTTGGGATCATCCCGAGGGGTTTGGGATCATCCTGGGGGGTTTGGGATCATCCTGAGGGGTTTGGGAGCGTCCTGAGGGGTTTGGGATCATCCTGGGGGATTTGGGGGTTTGGGACCGTCCTGAGGGGATTTGGGATCATCCTGGGGGATTTGGGATCGCTCAAACCCGAGCTGCTGCACGCCATCGTCGACTGCGGCTTCGAGCACCCCTCCGAAGGTGGGGCCTGGGGGGATTTGGGGGGATTGGGACCGTCCTGAGGGGTTTGGGATCGTCCTGGGGGAATTTGGGATCGTCCTGAGGGGGTTTGGGATCATCCTGAGGGGATTTGGGGGCTTTGGGATCATCCTGGGGGGTTTGGGGCTGCTCAAACCCGAGCTGCTGCACGCCATCGTCGACTGCGGCTTCGAGCACCCCTCCGAAGGTGGGACCCGGGGGGTTTGGGGGGATTGGGACCGTCCTGAGGGGTTTGGGATCGTCCTGGGGGGATTTGGGATCGTCCTGAGGGGGTTTGGGATCATTCTGAGGGGATTTGGGGGGTTTGGGATCATCCTGGGGTGATTTGGGGCTGCTCAAACCCGAGCTGCTGCACGCCATCGTCGACTGCGGCTTTGAGCACCCCTCTGAAGGTGGGGCCTGAGAGGGTCTGGGGGGGTCTGACACCATCCTGAGGGGATTTGGGATCATCCTGAGGGGTTTGGGATCGTCCTGGGGGGTTTGGGATCATCCTGGGGTGATTATGGCTGCTCAAACCCGAGCTGCTGCGCGCCATCGTCGACTGCGGCTTCGAGCACCCCTCCGAAGGTGGGGCCTGGGGAGTTTGGGGGGATTGGGACCATCCTGGGGGGATTTGGGGGGATTTGGAACCATCCTGAGGGGATTTGGGGGCTCTGGAACCATCCCAGGGCATTCTGGGACCATCCCAGGGGTCTCCATGCCCCACCCAGGGATCTCTGGGGATCTCTGATCCCCTCCCAGGGGTCTCTGATCCCCTCCCAGGGGTCTCCGTGCCCCTCCCAGGCCCTGACCCCCCCCTCCCCTCATTTTGCCCCCCAGTCCAGCACGAGTGCATCCCCCAGGCCATCCTGGGCATGGACGTGCTGTGCCAGGCCAAGTCGGGCATGGGCAAGACGGCCGTGTTTGTGCTGGCCACGCTGCAGCAGCTGGAGCCCGTCACGGGCCAGGTATGGGGCTGGGGAGGGGTCTGCAGGGTATTGGGGAGGGGGCTGGGGTCATTGGGGAGGGGGCTGCAGGGTTATTGGGGAGGGGGCTGCACGGCCGTGTTTGTGCTGGCCACGCTGCAGCAGCTGGAGCCCGTCACGGGCCAGGTACGGGCTGGGGAGGGGGCTGGGGGCATTGGGGAGGGGTCTCAGGGGTTGAGGAGGGGTCCCAGGAAATGAGGAGGGGTCTCAGGGATTGGGGAGGGGTCTCAGGAAATGAGGAGGGGTCTCAGGAAGTGAGACCCAAGGCTGACCCAAGGAAGTGAGGAGGGGTCTCAGGCATTGGGGAGGGGTCTCGGCAATGAGGAGGGGTCTCAGGGGTTGGGGAGGGGTCTCAGGAAATGAGGAGGGGTCTCAGCAATGGGGAGGGGTCTCAGGAATGAGGAGGGGTCTCCCATCCACGTCCCCAGGTGTCGGTGCTGGTGATGTGCCACACCCGCGAGGGGGCACTGGGGAAGGGTCCCAGGAATGGGGAGGGGTCTCAGGGACTGGGGAGGGGTCTCGGAATTGAGGAGGGGTCTCAGGCATTGAGGAGGGGTCTCAGGAATGAGGAGGGGTCCCAGGAAGTGAGGAGGGGTCTCCCATGTATGTCCCCTCAGGTGTCGGTGCTGGTGATGTGCCACACCCGCGAGGGGTCTGGATTGGTCTCAGGGATTGAGGAGGGGTCTCAGGGGTTAGGGAGGGGTCTCACGAATGAGGAGGGGTCCCAGGAACTGAGGAGGGGTCTCAGGAATTGAGGAGGGGTCTCAGGAATTGAGGAGGGGTCTCGGCAATGAGGAGGGGTCTCAGGCAATGAGGAGGGGTCCCAGGAATCGAGGAGGGGTCTCCCATCCCTGTGTCCCCCCAGGTGTCGGTGCTGGTGATGTGCCACACCCGCGAGGGGTCTGGATTGGTCTCAGGGACTGGGGAGGGGTCTCGGGGATTGAGGAGGGGTCTCGGCAATGAGGAGGGGTCTCAGGCAATGAGGAGGGGTCTCAGGAATTGAGGAGGGGTCTCAGCAATGGGGAGGGGTCCCAGGAATTGAGGAGGGGTCTCCCATGTCCCCCCAGGTGTCGGTGCTGGTGATGTGCCACACCCGCGAGCTCGCCTTCCAGATCAGCAAGGAGTACGAGCGCTTCTCCAAGTACATGCCCAGCGTCAAGGTGGGGCTGGGGGCGTCCTGGGGGCCTTTTGGGGGGCTTTTGGGGGGTCCTGAGGGGATCTGGGGGGTCCTGAGGGGATTTGGAGGGGTCCTGAGGGCCTTTTTGCGGGTCCTGAGGGCCTTCTGGGGGTCCTGAGGGGATTTTTGGGGCTCCTGAAGGATCTGGGGGGGTCCTGAGGCCTTTTGGGGGAGGGTCCTGAGGGGATTTGGGGAGGGTCCTGAGGGGATTTTTGGGGGTCCTGAGGGGATTTGGGAAGGGTCCTGAAGGGCTTTTTGTGGGTCCTGAGGGCCTTTTTGTGGGTCCTGAGGGCCTTTTGTGGGTCCTGAGGGCTTTTTGGGGTCCTGAGGGGATTTGGGGGGGTCCTGAGGGCCTTTTGGGGCATCCTGAAGGGATTTGTGGGGGTCCTGAGGGCCTTTTGGGGGGCTCCTGAGGGGATTTGGGGGGGTCCTGAAGGGATTTTGGGGGGTCCTGAGGGCTTTTTGGGGGTCCTGAGGGCTTTTTGTGGGTCCTGAGGGCCTTCTGGGGGTCCTGAGGGGATTTTTGGGGGTCCTGAGGCCCTTTTGGGGGTCCTGAGGGCTCTGGGGGGCTCTAAGGCGTCACCGGCAGTTTTGGGGTGCGCGCCATCGCTGCTGCCTCTGCTGGGGCTGCTCCTCACAGATTTTGGGGTGTCCCTGACACAGGCGTTGGTGCTTTTGGGGGTCTGTCCCTCACAGATTTTGGGGTGTCCCTGACACAGGCGTTGGTGCTTTTGGGGGTCTGTCCCTCACAGATTTTGGGGTGTCCCTGACACAGGCGTTGGTGCTTTTGGGGGCTCTCTCGGATTTTTGGGGTGTCCTTGGTGCAGGTGTTGGTGTTTTTGGGGGGTCTGTCCCTCACAGATTTTTGGGGTATCTGGCACAGATTTTGCTGGTTTTGGGGTCTCTCCCTCACAGATTTTGCTAGTTTTTGGGCGATTTTGGCGGTGTTTTCGGGGGTCTGTCCCTCACAGGTTTTTGGGATATTTTAGGCACAGATTTTGCTGTTTTTTGGGATATTTCTGGCACAGATTTTGCTGGTTTTCGGGGCCCTGTCCCTCACAGATTTTGCTGGTTTTTGTGTTATTTTCGGTTCAGATTTTGCTGGTTTTTGGGGCGATTTTCGCTGTGTTTTGGGGTCTCTCCCTCACCCACATTTTTGGGGTCCCCCTGCTTTAGGTGGCGGTGTTTTTCGGGGGTCTGTCCATCACAGATTTTTGGGACATTTCTGGCACAGATTTTGCTGGTTTTGGGGTCTGTCCCTCACAGATTTTGCTGGTTTTTGGGATATTTCAGGCACAGATTTTGCTGGTTTTTGGGATATTTCAGGCACAGATTTTGCTGGTTTTTGGGATATTTCAGGCACAGATTTTGCTGGTTTTTGGGGTCTGTCCCTCACAGACTTTTGGGATATTTTAGGCACAGATTTTGCTGGTTTTGGGGGTCTGTCCCTCACAGATTTTGCTGGTTTTTGGGATATTTCAGGCACAGATTTTGCTGGTTTTTGGGATATTTCAGGCACAGATTTTGCTGGTTTTTGGGATATTTTAGGCACAGATTTTGCTGGTTTTTGGGATATTTCAGGCACAGATTTTGCTGGTTTTTGGGATATTTCAGGCACAGATTTTGCTGGTTTTTGGGATATTTCAGGCACAGATTTTGCTGGTTTTTGGGCCCTGTCCCTCACAGATTTTGCTGGTTTTTGGGATATTTTAGGCACAGATTGTGTTGGTTTTTGGGGTCTGTCCCTCACAGATTTTGCTGGTTATAGGTGGCGGTGTTTTCGGGGGTCTGTCCATCACAGATTTTGCTGGTTTTTGTGTTATTTTCGGTTCAGATTTTGCTGGTTTTTGGGCGATTTTGGCTGTGTTTTTTGGGGTCTGTCCCTCACAGATTTTGCAAGTTTTTGGGGTCAGTCCCTCACAGGTTTTGGGTTACAGGTGGCCGTGTTTTTCGGGGGCTTGTCCATCACAGATTTTTGGGATATTTCTGGCACAGATTTTGCTGGTTTTTGGGATATTTCTGGCACAGATTTTGCTGGTTTTTGGGATATTTCAGGCACAGATTTTGCTGGTTTTTGGGATATTTCAGGCACAGATTTTGCTGTTTTTTGGGACATTTCTGGCACAGATTTTGCTGGTTTCTGGGCCCTGCCCCTCACAGATTTTGGGTTACAGGTGGCGGTATTTTTCGGGGGCCTGTCCATCAAGAAGGACGAGGAGGTGCTGAAGAAGAACTGTCCCCACATCGTGGTGGGGACGCCGGGCCGGATCCTGGCCCTGGCGCGCAACAAGAGCCTCAACCTCAAGCACATCAAGCACTTCATCCTGGACGAGTGCGACAAGATGCTCGAGCAGCTCGGTGGGCGGGGGTCCCTGGGGCTGGGGAGACCCCCGGGGTACCCCCAAAATTCCCCTGAGACCCCCGGGTTACCCCAAAATTCCCTGAGACCCCTGGGTTACCCCCAAAATTCCCTGAGACCCCCGGGTTACCCCCAAAATTCCCCTGAGACCCCGGGTTACCCCCAAATTCCCCTGAGACCCCCGGGTTACCCCCAAAATTCCCTGAGACCCCCGGGTTACCCCCAAAATTCTCTGAGACCCCCGGGTTACCCCCAAAATTCCCTGAGACCCCCGGGTTACCCCCACATTCCCCTGAGACCCCCGGGTTACCCCCAAAATTCCCCTGAGACCCCCGGGTTACCCCCAAAACTCCCCTGAGACCCTAAAATCCCCTGAGACCCCCGGGTTACCCCCAAAATTCCCCTGAGACCCCCGGGTTACCCCCCAAAATCCCCTGAGACCCCCGGGTTACCCCCACAATTCCCCTGAGACCCCAAAATTCCCCTGAGACCCCCGGGTTACCCCCAAAATTCCCCTGAGACCCCCAGGTTACCCCCAAAATTCCCCTAAGACCCCATTATTGCCCCCCTGACCCCCCAAAATTCCCCTGAGACCCCCATTTTCGACCCCATTTTCACCCCAGATCCCCAAATTCCCTTTCGACCCCATTTTCCCCCCCATTTTCACCCCAGATCCCCCCCCAGGCCCCCCATTTTCCCCCCAAACCCCCCCTGATCCCCCAATTCCCCCCCAAACCCTCCCAATTTCCCCCAAACCCCCTTGACCCCCCATTTTTCCCCCCAAACCCCCCCAGACCCCCCGTTTTTCTCCCTAATTCCCCCCTGACCCCCGTTTTCCCACAATTTCCCCCAAACCCTCCCATTTCCCTCCCAATTCCCCCCAATTCCCCCCCATTTCCCCCAATTCCCCCCTGACCCCCAATTTCCCCCCCATTTTCCCCCGTTTTTCCCCAATTTCCCCCCTGACCCCCGTTGTTCCCCCCAAACCCTCCCCATTTCCCCCAGTTTCCCCCCTGACCCCCGTTGTTTCCCCCATTTTTCCCCCAATTCCCCCCATTCCCCCCCTGACCCCATTGTTTCCCCCATTTTTCCCCCAATTCCCCCCATTCCCCCCTGACCCCCGTTGTTCCCCCCAAACCCTCCCCATTCCCCCCCATTCCCCCCATTTTCCCCCCCATTTCCCCCCATTTTCCCCCAATTGCCTCCAATCCCCCCCTGACCCCATTGTTTCCCCCCATTTTTCCCCCAATTCCCCCCTGACCCCCGTTGTTCCCTCCATTCCCCCCATTTCCCCCCCATTCCCCCAATTTCCCCCATTTCCCCCCAATTCCCCCCAATTTCACCCCAAACCCTCCCAATTTCACCCCAAACCCTCCCATTCCCCCAATTTTCCCCCCTAACCCCCACTGTTTCCCCCCTCTCTCCCCAGACATGCGCCGGGACGTGCAGGAGATTTTCCGCATGACGCCGCACGAGAAGCAGGTGATGATGTTCAGCGCCACGCTCAGCAAGGAGATCCGCCCCGTCTGCCGCAAGTTCATGCAAGATGTAATTAGCATAGCCCCGCCCCCTGCTCCCTCAGCCCCGCCCCTGCTCCCTCAGCCCCGCCCCCTGCTCCCCAGCCCCGCCCCTGCTCCCTCCGCCCCGCCCCCTGCTCCCCAGCCCCGCCCTCTCCTCCCTCAGCCCCGCCCCGCTCCCTCCGCCCTGCCCCTGCTCCCCAGCCCCGCCCCTGCTCCCTCCGCCCCGCCCCTGCTCCCTCAGCCCCGCCCCTGCTCCCTCCACCCCGCCCCCTCCTCCCTCCGCCCCGCCCCTGCTCCCCAGCCCCGCCCCCTGCTCCCTCCGCCCCGCCCCCTCCTCCCTCCGCCCCGCCCCTGCTCCCCAGCCCCGCCCCTGCACCCTCAGCCCCGCCCCCTGCTCCCTCAGCCCCGCCCCCTGCTCCCTCAGCCCCGCCTCTGCTCCCTCAGCCCCACCCCCTGCTCCCTCTGCCCCGCCCCCTGCCCCCTCAGCCCCGCCCCCTGCCCCCATCCCCCTCTGCCCTTCCTCCTTCTCCTCCTCCTCCTCTGCTCCCGTGGAACAAAGACCCCCCCCGGGAAAAGCCCCACCCCCCAAAAAATGGGAGCCCCGCCCCCCCCAAAAATGGGGACCCCGCCCCCCTCATCAATTCCCGTGCCCAGGCAGGATTTGGGGTGCCCAGGCAAGCTCAGGGGGTGCTCAGATGGAATTTTGGGGTGCCCAGGGAGGTTTTGGGGTGCCCAGGGTGGGGTTTGGGGTGCCCAGGTGAGCTCAGGGGGTGCCCAGGTGAGCTCAGGGAGGTTTTTGGGGTGCCCAGGTGAGCTCAGGGAGGTTTTGGGGTGCCCAGGGGGTTTTTGGGGTGCCCAGGGAGGTTTTTGGGGTGCCCGGGGAGGTTTTGGGGTGCCCAGGGAGGTTTTGGGGTGCCCGAGGATGTTTTTTGGGGTGCCCGGGCGGGGTCTCAGCACCTTTCCCCCCCCCAGCCCATGGAGATCTTCGTGGACGACGAGACGAAGCTGACGCTGCACGGGCTGCAGCAGTACTACGTCAAACTCAAGGACAACGAGAAGAACAGGAAACTCTTCGACCTCCTGGACGTGCTGGAGTTCAACCAGGTCTGGGGGGGCAGCACCCCGAAACCTGCCCCGAAATTCACCCCAAAATCCCAGGGGAGCCCCCGAAATCCGCCCCGAAATCTGCCCCGAAATCCCAGGGGAGCCCCCGAAATCTGCCCCTGGATGTGTCCCCAAAATCCCAGGGGAGCCCCTGAAATCTGCCCCTGGATGTGCCCCCAAAATTCCAGGGGAGGCCCCAAAATTCACCCCAAAATCTGCTCCAAAATCCACCCCAAAATCCCAGGGGAGCACCCCAAAATCCGCCCCAAAATCCACCCCAAAATCCCAGGGGAGCCCCCGAAATCTGCCCTGAAATCCACCTCAAAATCTGCTCCAAATCCCAGGGGAGCCCCTGAAATCTGCCGCGAAATTCACCCCAAAATCCACCTCAAAATCTGCTCCAAAATTCACCTCAAAATCCCAGGGGAGCCCCCGAAATCCACCCCAAAATCCACCCCAAAATTCACCTCAAAATCGCCCCAAAATCTGCTCCAAAATCCCA
>NW_027269406.1:0-67874 GCF_023055355.1 Agelaius tricolor | reverse complement strand
AGGGGCGGGGTCAGGGGGGGAGACCCTTCCCCAAGGACCCCCCCCACAAGGGGTGAGACCCCTCCCGAAGGACCCTCCCAGGACCCCTCCCCAAGGACCCCCCCAGGACCCCTCCCCAAGGAGCCCCAGAGGGTCCCGAGGGCAGGGATGGGGGCTGGGGGTCTCTGGAGTACCCCAAAATCCCCCTGGGCTGCAGCCCCGGGACCCCTCCCCACTAATGGGGGTCGGGGGTGGGGGTCTCTCTGCCCATCCCAAGCCCCCTCCCCAGCCCCAGGGGGGGGTCCCTGCCCATCCTGTACCCACCCCCCAGCCATGGGGAGGGGTCTCACCTGCAGGGGTCATGGGGGGGTCGCTGCGGCTGGCCCATCCCAGCCCCCTGCCCATCCCTGGGGGTCCCTGTGCCCCCTCCCCAGCCCAGGGCAGGGGTCTCACCTGCGGGGGTCGGGGGGGTCGCTGCGGCTGGCCCATCCCGAGCCGTCTCGGGGCACCAGGGCCACGTTGGGGTCGTTGCCTTTGTTCTCGGCCTTCAGGCTCGGCAGGTGCGCGGGGGGGGGGCATGCGCCGGGTGGGCACCTTGCCCAGGCTCTGCAGCCCATGGCGGGGGGCGCCTGGGGGGGGGAGAGACCCCTGAGTGCCCCCCGAACCAACCCCGGGACCCCCATAACTGACCCCGAGCTCCACTGAAACCCCCTGAGCCCCCCTGAGCCCCCAGGCCTTGCCCAGGCTCTGCAGCCCATGGCGGGGGGCGCCTGGGGGGCACAGGGAGGGGTGAGACCCCCAAAGATGCCCCTGGGACCCCCCAAACTGACCCTGGGACCCCCAAACCACCCCTGAACCCCCCTGAGCCCCCCAGGCCTTGCCCAGGCTCTGCAGCCCATGGCGGGGGGCGCCTGGGGGGCACAGGGAGGGGTGAGACCCCCAGACTGACCCCGAGACCCCCAAACTGACCCCGGGCTCCACTGAGACCCCTGAGCCCCCCTGAGCCCCCCAGGCCTGGCCCAGGCTCTGCAGCCCATGGCGGGGGAGACCCCTGAGTGCCCCCCAAACTGACCCCGAGACCCCCAAACTGCCCCCGGGACCCCCGAGCCCCCCTCATTTAGCTACAGGAGGGTCACACCAGAGGGTCCCCCCTAGGACCCCCAAACCCACCAAGACCACCCCCCCCAGGACCCCTGAACCCCCCTCCCCATTTTGGGGACCCCCTCCTCCCTCCCCAGCTCCCCCCCCAGAAACCACGGGGGTCTCATTTTGGAGACCCCTCCTCAAACCTACATCCACCCCCAAAAAGCGGGGGGTCCCATTTTAGGAACCCCACAACACCCCAAAACCACGGGGGTCCCACTTTGAGGACCCCTCCCCAACCTGACTGGGTCCCATTTTGGAGCCCCCTCCTCAAACCCACAAATCCCCCCAAAACCATGGCAGGACCCCTCCCATTTTAGGGACCCCTCCCCAACCCCACCCAAAACAGAGGGGTCCCATTTTGAGGACCCCAGAGCCCTCCCCCCATTTTGGGGCCCCCTCCTCCCTCCATGACCCCACAGCCCCCCGCCATAACCCGGCCCATTCCCCGTCCCGGTTACCGGCGGCGCGGGGGGGCTCGAGCGGCCGCCCCCGGTAGCTCTCACTGAGGCTCAGGCAGTTGTAGCGCCGGCCCCGCGCAGCCCGATCGCTCATGGCGCCGCATCGGCCGCACCGGGACCTGCGGCCGGGGAGCGGGGGTCACACCGGGGCACGCGGGGGCCGCCGCTGCCGGTACCTCCCGGTACAGGCCGCAGGCCGCGCCCCCCCACCTCAGAACACCGGGGGGGTCACGGAACCGCCCCCCCCTCCTCACACACCCCCCCCTGAGCCCCGCCCACACCTTACCGGGACCCCCGGCCCCGCCCCCTCCCGGTACCGGCGGTGGGGGATGGGCCCCGGTGTGAGGGGGCCTCGCCGTTCCAAGATGGCGGCCGGGCCTGCGCTGAGGGAGCCGGGATGGGGGGTGGGGGGGGGGTGTTACGGGTGGATCTGCGCGCCCTCCCCCGGTTCCCGTACCCACCTGTCCGCCCCGGGCGGGCTCCGCGGCGGCGGCTCCGCGCTCGGGGGCGGCGGGCGGGGCGGGCGGGCGCCGGATGGCGGCGGATTCCGCTGCCCCCCCCCCTCCCTCCCTCCCTCCGACACAGGGCCCGCGGGGCCTCCGCGCATGCGCCGCGCGCCTCGGGCCGCACCGCGCGCAGCGGGGGGGGGCGAGGCCGCCGCGGGGGACGCGCCGCCATTGGCTGAGGGAGCCGAGCGGGCGAGACCAATGCGGGCTGGAGGGAAGGGGGGGGAGCGCGCTCCCCCGCGGAGTGGAGCGGTCCTGGAGGTGACGTCATTTGGCGGCGGCGCTGCGGCGCCCCCTGGCGGACGGGAGGGTTGGCGGCGCTCGTTGCCGTGGTAACGGGAGCCGCGCCCACCGAGCGGGGGAACTGGGGACACTGGGAGGGAACTGGGGAGGGAACTGGGAGGGAACTGGGGAGGGACTGGGGCCACTGGGAGGGACCGGGAAGCGCCGGGGACAGCCCACGCTCCGGGCTTCCCCCGTGGCCGGGGAGATTCCCGGTAAAAAACCCGCCCGGGTTCGACTTTTTGCCCAAACTCCGCTTTTATTGGGACTTTCCGCGATAAATTACACAGCAGTGAATAAATTACCGGCCCCGCCCCGAACCCGCGGCTTTTCCGCCGCGAAATTTGCCATAAATAGATAAAACTCTATTAAAAAACCCGATACAAACGTACAAAAGTTACCAGTAGAAAAACTCCATAAATAGTACAATAAGTTAAATTCAGCTTTTCGCAGCGCGTTTGTCGACCTCAGTTGGTGCTGCTGGTGCTGATTCCAGCCGTGACCCGACCCCCGGACCCCTGAGACCCCCGAGTCCTTGAGACCCCCAGAGCTCTCAGAGCCCCCAAGACCCTGAAGCCCCCTGAGACCCTCAAGACCCCAAAGTCCCCAGAGCTTCTGGAGCCCCCCGAGACCCCCAAGACCCTGGAGCCACTGGGACCCTCAGAGTCCCCGAAAGCCCCTGAGACCCCCAGAGCTCTCAGAGCTCCCCAAGACCCCAGGAATCCCAAGACCCCAGAACCCCAAAGCTCCTGAAGCCCCCCAGAGCTCCCTGAGACTCCCAGAGCTCTCAGAGACCCCTGAAGCCCTCAGAGACCCCCAAAACCCCCAAGACCCTGAAGCCCCAGAGACCCCCAAGACCCCCAGAGTTCCTGAAGCCCCCAGAGCCATCAGAGACCCCCAAAACCCCCAAGACCCCAAAGCCCCCAGAGCCCCTGAAGCCCCCAGAGCCCCTGGAGTCCTTGAGACCCCCAAAGCCCCCAGAGACCCCCAAGACCCCAAGGCCTCCAGAGCTCCTGAAGCCCCCAGAGACCCCCAAAAGCTCCAAAACCCCCTGAGACTCCCAGAGCTCTCAGAGACCCCCAAAAGCCCCAAAACCCCAAAGTCTCCAGAGCCCCTGCAGCCCCCAGAGCCCCTGGAGTCTTTAAGACCCCCAAAGCCCCAGACCCCCTGAAGCCCCCAGAAGCCCCCAGAGTTCCTGGAGTCTTTAAGACCCCAAAGCTCTCAGAGACCCCCAAGACCCCAAAGCCTCCAGAGCTCCTGAAGCCCCCAGAGACCCCCAAAAGCCCCAAAACCCCAAAGCCCCCAGAGCCCCTGAAGCCCCCAGAGCCCCTGGAGTCTTTAAGACCCCAAAGCCCCCAGAGCCCCTGAAGCCCCCGGAGCTCCTGAAGCCCCCAGAAGCCCCCAGACCCCCAGAAGTCCCTGAAGCCCCCAGAGCCCCCGAAGCCCCCAGAGATCCCAAAGCCCCCAAAGCCCCTGAAGCCCCCAGAGGCCCTGAAGCCCCAGAGCCCCTGCAGACCCAAAGCCCACAGACCCTCAGAGCCCCCAGAGCCTCCAGAGCCCCCCGCAGCCCCCAGAGCCCCTGCAGCCCCCCAATCCCCCCCAGCCGCCCCTAATCGACCCCCAGCACCCCAAAATAGGCCTGTCCAGCGCCGTGCAGGTCGAGGAAGCGTCCGGCCGAGGTGGTGGCCGCCAGCCGGTCCCCGCGGCGCAGCTGGAACACGGCGCCCTGGTACAGGGTCTCTGCCCAGAGCCCCCCGAGCCCCCCGGCCGGGCAGACGGAGCGGGCGGCGCGGAGCAGGGGCACGTCCCGGGGGTACTCCCGGGATAACCGGGACACCGCCAGGCGCAGCGGCCGCCGGGGGGCGCCCCCGGGCCCGCAGCGCCCGCCCGTGAAGGCGGCGGAGGCGTAGACGAAGTAGAGCCCGTCCCGGGGCACCACCAGGGCGGTTCCCGCGCAGGCGGACCCCGTTCCGCACCAGCGCCGGCGCCACGCCCGCCTGCCAGCGCAGGGAGCCGCGGGACGAGGGCCAGGAGGAGGCTGGCAGAGGGAAAAATAAATTAGAATGGAAAATATATACAAAAATCCATAGAAATCCCAAAAAAACTGCCCCAAAAAAGTGCCCCAAATCCCCGCCTGGCAGCGCAGGGAGCTGCGGGACGAGGGCCAGGAGGAGGCTGGGAGAGGGAAAAACTGGGTTAGAATATAAAATATATACAAAAATCCATAGAAATCCCCAAAAAACTGCCCCAAAAACCAGAGAGAATTCCCCAAAAACTGCCCCAAAATCCCCGCCTGGCAGCGCAGGGAGCTGCGGGACGAGGGCCAGGAGGAGGCTGGGAGAGGGAAAAATAGAATTAAAATATAAAATATATACAAAATAAAGCCAAAAATCCACAGAAATCCCCAAAAAACTGCCCCAAAAACCAGAGAGAAATCCCCAAAACTGCCCCAAAATCCCTGCCTGCCAGCGCAGGGAGCTGCGGGATGAGGGCCAGGAGGAGGAAAAAGGGAAAAATTGGAAAAGGAAAAATTGGGTTAAAATACAAAAAAAACCCCTAAATATATAACCAAAAATATCTGAAAATCCACAGAAATATCCCAAAAACTGCCCCAAAAAACACAGAGAAATCCCCAAAAAACTGCCACAAAAAACACAGAGAAATCCCCAAAAAAACTGCCACAAAAAGCACAGAGAAATCCCAAAAATCTGCCACAAAAAACGCAGAGAAACCCCAAAAAACTGCCACAAAAAACAGAGAGAAATCCCCAAAAAACTACCCCAAAAAACACAGAAAAATCCCCAAAAAAACTGCCACAAAATCCCCGCCTGCCACTGCAGGGAGAGGGCAAGGAGGAGCCTGGAGAGGGGAAAAATGGGTTAAAATATAGAAAAAAATCTAAAACAAAGCCGAAAATCCGCAGAAATCCCCCCGAAATCTCAGCCTCCCACAGCAGGGAGCCCCGCGAGGAGAAACTGGGTCAAAATACCAAAAACAGGATTCCAAAAACGCACCCAAAACTCGCGGAAACGCCCCCAAAAATCCCGGAGTGCCGGGGCAGGGAGGGGCGGGAGCCGGGGCACCGGAAATGCCCAAAATAGCCAAAAATACCCCAAAAACCCCAAAAAAACTCCCAAAAAATCCCCGCCTCCCACGGTTGGGATCCCCAGTTCCTCCCAGTATAAACCAGTATAAACCAGTGACCCCAAACCCCAAACCAGTCACCCCAAACCAGTACAAACCAGTAACCCCAAAACCCCTTTAACCCTTTCCCAGTCCCTCCCAGTATAAACCAGTATAAACCAGTATAAACCAGTAACCCCAAACCAGTATAAACCAGTGACCCCAAATCCCCCTTTAACCCTTTCCCAGTCCCTCCCAGTGCCCCCAATTCCCTTCCAGTGCCCCCAGTGCCCTCCCTGTCCCTCCCAGTATAAACCAGTAACCCCAAACCCCAAACCAGTACAAACCAGTGACCCCAAATCCCCCTTTTAACCCTTTCCCAGTCCCCCCAGTACAAACCAGTGACCCCAAATCCCCCTTTACCCCTGTCCCAGTCCCTCCCAGTACAAACCAGTAACACCAAACCCCCTTTAACCCTTCCCAGTCCCTCCCAGTACAAACCAGTGACCCCAAATTCTCCTTTAACCCTTCCCCAGTTTAAACCAGTGACCCCAAATCCCCCGTTAACCCTTTCCCAGTACAAACCAGTGCCCCCAATCCCCCATTAACCCTTTCCCAGTACAAACCAGTGACCCCAATCCCCTGTTAACCCTTTCCCAGTACAAACCAGTGACCCCAATCCCCCGTTAACCCTTTCCCAGTACAAACCAGTGACCCCAATCCCCTGTTAACCCTTTCCCAGTACAAACCAGTGACCCCAATCCCCCATTAACCCTTCCCAGTACAAACCAGTGACCCCAAACCCCCATTAACCCTTCCCAGTACAAACCAGTGCCCCCAATCCCCCGTTAACCCTTTCCAGCCCCCCCAGTGCCCCCGTTCTCACCCACGACGTGAGCGGCCGGTTTGTCCCCTCGTGCCACCTGCGGGGGGGGCCCTGGGGACAGAACGGGGGGGGTTGGGACACCAGGAGTGACCTGGGGGGGCCTGGGGGGCTCTAAAGGGGGGGCCTGGGGGTGTCCAAGGGGCTCTGGGGGGGCTCTAAAGGGGCCTGGGGGTGTCCCAGGGGGTCTGGGGGGGTCTGGGGGTGTCCAGGGGTGACCTGGGGAGGTCCAAGGGGCTCTGGGGGTGTCAGGGGGGCTCTAAAGGGGTCTGGGGGTGACCCAGGAGGGTTCTGGGGGTGTCCAAGGGGGGCTCTGTGGGGTCTGGGGGTGACCCGGGGGTGTCCAAGGGGCTCTGGGGGTGACCCAGGAGGGTGCTGGGGGGGTCTAAAGGGGTCTGGGGGTGACCCAGGGGGGCTCTGGGGGTGTCAGGGGGGGTCTGGGGGTGTCACTCACCGGGCAGGGCTGGGGGTGGCATCTCTGGGAGCTCCTGGGGGGGACAGAGAGGGGTCAGAGAGGGGACAAATGGGGGGGGGACACGGGGGGGACACAAAAGGGTCAGAGAGGGGACATGAGGGGGGTCCATGGGACACACAGGTGACACACAGGTGACACACAAAGGACACACAGGGGACACACACAGGTGACACACAGGTGACACAGGGGGGGTCCATGGGACACACAGGGGACACACAGGTGCCGGGGGGGATACATAGGACACACAGGTGACACACACACACAGGTGACACTGGGAGGGTCCATATGACACACAGGTGACACACAAGGGACACACAGGTAACACACACAGGTGACACACACACACAGGTGACACTGGGAGGGTCCATATGACACACAGGTGACACACAGGTGACACACAGGTGACACACAAGGGACACACAGACACACACACACAGGTGACACAGGGGGATCCATAGGACACACAGGTGACACACAGGTGACACACAGGTGACACAGGGACACACGGGGGGGGGGTCCATAGGACACACAGGTGACACACGGGTGACACAGGTAACAGGAGGGGTCCCTACCTGTGGCGGCAGCCGCGTGGCACACAGGTGACACACACGCACAGGTGACACACAAGGGACACACAGGTAACACACACAGGTGACACACACACACAGGTGACACTGGGAGGGTCCATAGGACACACAGGTGACACACACACACAGGTGACACACAAGGGACACACAGGTAACACACACAGGTAACACACACAGGTAACACACACAGGTGACACACACACACAGGTAACACACACAGGTGACACACAGGTGACACACACACACAGGTGACACACACACACAGGTGACACACACACACAGGTGGCACAAGTGACAGGGGGGGTCAGAGGGGTCCCTACCTGCGGCGGCAGCCGCGTGGCCCCGGCCGGCAGCAGCAGCAGCAGCGGCAGCAGCAGCGACAGCGCCGGAGGCACCGCGGGCCCGGCGGCGGCACCGGGGGCACCGGGAACGGCCACGGCGGCGGCTCCGGGCACGCGGGCCCGGGGGGGCCCGGCCATGGCGGCTCTGACCCGGCCCCGGCCCCCCCCGGGCCTTAAAGGCCCCCCCGGCCCCCGCACGGGGCGGCCCCGGGACCCCCGGGACCGGAAACGGGAACCGGAAACACCGGGGGAGGGGGGAGGAGCTTGGGGGGACCCCTCCGCCCCCTCCCCCCCAAACTCCACAGCCGCCCCCCCCTCCCCAATTAATGAGCGCTGCCCGCTCCCCTAATTAACGAGCTGTGCGCTAATTAACGGCTCAGGTTGTTAATTATGTTAAATTATGTTAAAATATGTTAATTAGACCCCGCCTCTCCCCCACACACACTGGGTTTTCCCATTGTGGGGGCGGGGGGGGGCCCAAAAAGCGGAACCGCCCAAAAAAACCGCCTGGGGGGGGGGGGGGGGGGCCAAAAAAATCCCACAGGGGGAACCCAAAATTGCACTGGGGGCGGGAAAAACCCAAAAATTGCACTGGGGGGGGTCCCAAAATTGCACTTGGGGGGGGGCCAAAAATCGCCCCTGGGGGGGGGTCCCAAAAAATCAAAAAAAATCCGGGCCCCCCCCCCAAAAAACGGCCCTGGTCGGGTTCCAAAAAATCCGGGGCGGGGCCCCAAAAATCCGGGCGGGGGGGGGGACGCCCAAAACCAGATGTGGGGAAACCGAAACTCTGAGGGGGCCCCCAAAAACCGCCCTGGGGAGGCCCCGAACGGTCCCGAGAGGGCCCCAAAAATCCGGGGAGGGGCCCCGAAATCCGCCTGGGAGGGGTCCCAAAACCGCATTGGGAGAATCTGAAACCCCGGGAGGGGCCCCAAATCCGAGAGCGCCCCGAAAATGTGGGGGAGCCTGAAACCATCGGGGGGGGGGGAACCCCAAAGTGTCCTGGGCACCCCAAAAACCGCCTGGGGAGGGGGGGGGGAGGCCCAAAACTGCCCGGGGGTCTCTGGGGGGCTCAGGGGGTCCTGAGAGGGTTTATGGGGGTCTCAGGGGGATTTAGGGGGTCCCAGAGGGGTCTCCGGGGATTCAAGCGGGGGGTCCCGGGGGGGAATTTTTAATTTTTGGGCTCCCGAGGGTCTCAGGGTGGTCCCGGGCCTCTCTCAGGTGCCTCAGGGAGGTCCCGGTGGTCCCAGGAAGGTCTCAGGGTGGTCCCGGGAGGGATTTTGGGGGTCCCGGGGGTCTCAGGGTGGTCCCGGGGGATTCCCGAGGGGGTCCCGGTGCTCTCAGGTGCCTGAGGGGGCTCTCCGGTGCCTCCTCCCGTTCCCATTCCCGCCTCAGCCGGATCTCCCATCCCCGCTCCGCCTCCTCGGAACCGAACCGGGCCTGGTTCTGCTCCCGGTGCTGGTTCCGGTCCCGGTCCCGGTGCGGCCCCGCCACGGCCGCGGTGTCTCCGGGCCCGAAGTGCGAGATCCGGGCCCGGTTCCGGTACGGGCCCCGAGCCCAGCCCAGCCCGGCCCGGTCCCGTTTGAGCTCTGTGGGCACCGGGAGGAGCCGCCCGCGCCCCGCCGGGCCCAGCCCGCCGCCGGCCCAGCCCGCCCGCAGCAGCAGCCGGTAACCGGGACCGGAGCAGGCACCGGAACCGGGACCGGGAACGGAACCGGGAACGGAACCGGGGGCAGCGCCCAGGCCCAGCAGGTGCGCGGTGGAGCGGCGGTGCCGGGCGGGGGAGTCACGGAACGAGGCCCCGCAGCTGCGGCAGAAGTGGGCGGGGCTACGGGAACAAACATTAATTATTAATTATTAATTAATTACCGAATTAATAATTGATTGATTAATTAATTAACGGGGATCGCACCCACCTGGGCGGTTCCCCGGCGGGCTCCGCGCCGCCGCTCTCGGTGAACAGGCTCTCGTAGAAGCTCCGTGCGGCCGCCCCGGGATCGGCGGAGGCCGCGGAGGCCTCGGGGAGCGGCGGCGGCGGCGGCTCCGGTTGGAGCTGCCCGTCCTTCCAGCCGCCCGCGGGCTCTCGGGCACGGCGAAAGGCGATCAGGGCCATGGCGGCCACCGGGGGGGTTCTGGGGGTCCCTACCGCCGCCACCGGAAGTTGTGATCGGTGCTGCGGAACCACGTGACGCACCGGGCGGGCTCTGATTGGTCCGCACAGGCGCGGGACCGCAGTTCGGGCGGAAGCTTCGGCTGAGCGCGGCGCTGATTGGTCAACGGAGCGGAAGTGGCGGGCGGGCGGCGGTGATTGGTTGTGTCGGGCGGGGGGGCGGGGTTTGGGGCGGAAGCGGCGGCTGCGCGTGCGCGGATCGTGCCCGGAGCGCCCCTCAAGCGGCGGGTGAGGCCCGGGGGGGCACCGGGGCCACCGGGACGGGACCGGGAGGGTCTCGGGAAGGGCTCGGGGGGTTCCCGGGGCTTTCTTAGCGTCGTCCGGTTTCCTTCCGGCCCGCCCTGGGGTCCGTGCGGTTGCGGGGGTGCGGGCAGAGCGGGGCCCGGTGAGGCCCGAGGGTACCGGGAGGGCTCCGGGAGGGTCCCAGGGGCACGGGGACGGGCCCGAGGGGGATTTGGAGGTTCCCGGGAGGGGTCCCGGGGGGGATTTGGGGGGTCCCGGGGACCTCCGGGGGCACCGGGAGGGATTTGGGGCACCCCAGGCGGATTCGGGAGTTCCCGGGGGTCTCACGGTCGCCGTTGCTCCCCGCAGACCCCCGGGACCATGAGCAGCTCCGAGGAGGTGTCGTGGATCTCGTGGTTCTGCGGCCTCCGCGGCAACGAGTTCTTCTGTGAGGTGGGCACGGGACCCCCAAAGGGACCCCCTAGGACACCCCGGGATGTCTCAGGACCCCTGAAGGGACCTCTTGGACACCTCTGGGTCCCCCCAAGACCCCCTCGGGACCCTTGAGGACCCTTTAAGACACCCCCAGATACCCCTGGGAGACTCCTGGGACCCCCTGGACAATCCCAGGACCCCCTGTGGCACCCAGAGCTCCCCCAGGACCCTCAGGACACCCTCAGGGACCCCCAGGACCTCCAAAGGAACCCCCCCAGAGTCCCCCAGGACCCTCGAGGACCCTTAAGGACACCCCCAGATAACCCCAGGACACCCCTGGGACCCCCGAAGGGACCCTTGGGAGACCCCCCCAGCCCTTCTGGGGGTCCCCAAAGCCCCCCCCATTGTCCTGCCAGGTGCACGAGGGTCACATCCAGAACAAGCTGAGATCCCCTGAGCTCCCCTGGTCCTGCTGCACCCCCAGGTGCCCCCCAGGTGCCCCCCAAGCCCCCCCATTTCCCCCCAGGTGGACGAGGATTACATCCAGGACAAGTTCAACCTGACGGGGCTGAACGAGCAGGTGCCGCACTACAGACAGGCCCTGGACATGATCCTGGACCTGGAGCCCGGTAATGGGGGCTGGGGGCTTTGGGGAGGGGGCTGGGGGAGGGTTTGGGGCTCTCATGGGGGTCTCTGGTGCCCCTGATCCCCCCTTTCCCATTATGTGTTGCTCCCTCCCCAAATGAGGGGGGTTTGGGGGTTCTCTGGGGGGCTCAGGGGGATTTGGGGCACTCGTGGGGGGATCTGGGGACTCAGGGGGTTCTGGGGGGGGTCAGAAGGGGTCTCTGGGGTCTTTCGGGGGTCTCTGGTGCCCCTGATCCCCTCTCACCCGTGGTTGTTGCCCCCTCCCCAAATGAGGAGCTGGAGGACAACCCCAACCTGGGCTTTGGGGGGGTTTTGGGGGGCTCAGGGGGATTTGGGGCACTCGTGGGGGTCTCTGGGGATTTGGGGGCACTCGTGGGGGTCTCTGGTGCCCCTGCCCCCCCCTCACCCGTGGTTGTCGCCCCCTCCCCAGACGAGGAGCTGGAGGACAACCCCAACCAGAGCGACCTGATCGAGCAGGCGGCCGAGATGCTCTACGGGCTGATCCACGCCCGCTACATCCTGACCAACAGGGGCATTGCCCAGATGGTGAGAGACCCCCGGGACCCCTCCCCAAATCCCCCCTGAGACCCCCGGGACCCCCTGAGCCACCCCTGTGCCCCCTGACACCCCCTGAGCCACCCCTGAGACCCCCAGGACCCCCTGATCCACGCCTGGTACATCCTGACCAACAGGGGCATTGCCCAGATGGTGAGGGACCCCCGGGACCCCTCCCCAAATCCCCCCTGAGACCCTCCCCAAATCCCCCCGGGACCCCTGATCCACACCCGGTACATCCTGACCCACAGGGGCATTGCCCAGATGGTGAGGGACCCCCAGGACCCCTCCCCAAACCCCTCTGGGACCCCCTGAGCCACCCCTGAGGCCCTGAGACCCCTCCCCAAATCCCTGAGACCCCAAATCCCCCCTGAGCCCCCTGATCCACGCCCGCTACATCCTGACCCACAGGGGCATTGCCCAGATGGTGAGGGACCCCCGGGACCCCTCCCCAAATCCCTGAGACCCTCCCCAAATCCCCCCTGAGACCCTGAGACCCCTCCCCAAATCCCCCCTGAGACCCCCAAATCCCCCCTGAGACCCCCATCCTCTGAGACCCCTCCCCAAACCCCTCTGGGACCCCCTGAGACCTCCCTGAGACCCCCAGAACGCCCCCTGAGCCCCCTGACCCCCATCCTGAATAACAGGGGGATCACCCAGATGGTGCAGAGAGACTCCCTGAGACCCCCCTCAAATCCCCTGAAACCCCCCAGGACCCCCCTGGGACCCCCCAGGACCCCCCTGACCCCCCTGTGCCCCCTCCCCAGTTGGAGAAGTACCAGCAGGGAGACTTCGGGTACTGCCCACGGGTCTACTGTGAGAACCAGCCCATGCTGCCCATCGGTACTGGTTTATACTGGTGTATACTGGAAGGGGTTAACGGGGGATTTGGGGTTACTGGTTTATACTGGTGTATACTGGGAGGGGTTAACGGGGGATTTGGGGTTACTGGTTTGTACTGGGAGGGACTGGGGAAGGGTTAAAGGGGATTTGGGGTTATTGGTTTATACTGGGAGGGACTGGGAGGGGTCGCTGTGGGGTTTATTTGGGGTCTTTTTTGGGATTTTTTTTGGGTTTTCTCCCACTGAGTTTTTTTTGAGGTTTATTTGGGGTCTCTTCGGAGTTTATTCGGGGTCTTTTTGGGTTTTTTTTGGGATTTTTCCCCTAACTTAGGTGAGTTTATTTGGGATTTATTTGGGGTCTCTTTGGGGTTTATTTGGGGTCCCTTAGGGCGGATTATTCAGGGTTTATTTGTGATTTATTTGGGTTTTTTTGGGATTTTTCCCCGCGGGGTCCCTCAGGGCGGTTCCTTTGGGGTCTCTAATTTGGGTCTGGGGTCCCTGCGCCCCCCAGGGCTGTCGGACATCCCCGGGGAGGCCATGGTGAAGCTCTACTGCCCCAAGTGCATGGACGTGTACACGCCCAAGTCCTCGCGGCACCACCACACGGACGGCGCCTACTTCGGCACCGGCTTCCCGCACATGCTGTTCATGGTGCACCCCGAGTACCGCCCCAAGCGCCCCGCCAACCAGTTTGTACCCAGGTCAGCCTTGGGGTGCCCCAAAAAATCCCCAAAATTCAAATGTGTACCCCGAGTACCGCCCCAAGCGCCCCGCCAACCAGTTTGTACCCAGGTCAGCCATGGATCCCACCAAAAAATCCCCAAAATTCAAATGTGTACCCCAAGTACCGCCCCAAGCGCCCCGCCAACCAGTTCGTGCCCAGGTCAGCCTTGGGGTGCCCCAAAAAATCCCCAAAATTCAAATGTGTACCCCCAGTACCGCCCCAAGCGCCCCGCCAACCAGTTCGTGCCCAGGTCAGTCTTGGGGTGCCCCAAAAAATCCCTAAAATAGATGGGATCCCCCAAAAAATCCCCAAAATTCAAATGTGTACCCCGAGTACCGCCCCAAGCGCCCCGCCAACCAGTTTGTACCCAGGTCAGCCTTGGGGTGCCCCAAAAAATCCCCAAAATTCAAATGTGTACCCCGAGTACCGCCCCAAGCGCCCCGCCAACCAGGTCGTGCCCAGGTCAGAGAGGGGGTACCCCAAAAAATCCCCAAAATTCAAATGTGTACCCCGAGTATTGCCCCAAGCGCCCCGCCAACCAGTTCGTGCCCAGGTCAGTCTTGGGGTGCCCCAAAAAATCCCCAAAATAGATGGGATCCCCCAAAAAACCCCCAAAATTCAATGGTGTACCCCAACTGCCGCCCCGCCAACCAGTTCATGCCCAGGTCAGCTTTGGGGTGCCCCAAAAAATCCCCAAAATTCAAAGGTGCACCCCAAGCGCCCCGCCAACCAGTTTGTACCCAGGTCAGAGAGGGGATACCCCAAAAAATCCCCAAAATTCAAATGTGCACCCCGAGTACCGCCCCAAGCGCCCCGCCAACCAGTTTGTACCCAGGTCAGCCTTGGGGTGCCCCAAAAAATCCCCAAAATAGATGGGATCCCCCAAAAAATCCCCAAAATTCAAAGGTGCACCCCCAGTACCGCCCCGCCAACCAGTTCGTGCCCAGGTCAGCCTTGGGGTCCCCCAAAAAAACCCCAAAATTCAAGAAAGAAAACCAGGTGGGATTCAAAAAAAACACAAATTGCAAAAAGAAAAGAGACGGGATTTAAAAAAAAATATACGGAATTGCAAAAAAAAATCTTGGAATCTTAAAAAAAAACCCGGAATTCTAAAAAACCTGAGATCCTAAAAAAGAAACACCAGAATTAAAAAAAAAAAAAAAAAAAAAAAAAAAAAACCAACAGAATTTAAAAAAAAATCACCTGGAATTCCAAAAAAAAACCCAGAATCTCAAAAAATCCCGCGTTGGAAACAGCCTCAGGGCTCGGGAAAATGACGCCAAAGCCCCAAAGAAAATGAGCTCAAAACTCAGGGAAACAAGCCCAAAAAAACCAGTGAAAACAAGGTCAAAACACAGGGAAATCACACCAAAAGCCCAGCAGAAATGAGCACAAAAGAAGGGAAAATGACCCCAAAAACCCTAGCAAAAACAAGCGTGAAATTCAGGGAAATAACCCAAAAAAAAGCAAACGAAACACGGGGAAAATGAGTTGAAATCTCAAGTGTTTACACCGATTTTCTTCTCTGAAAAGTGAAGAAAATAGAATATCCCTGTAAACTGACCCCGCTAACTTGAAACCACCCCAAAAAATTCCTGAAAAAAATCCCAATTTTTCCCCCCAAAAAATCCCCTTTTTTTCCCCCAGAAATCCCATCTTTTTTCCCAAAATGCTGGTTTTTCTCCCCAGGCTCTACGGGTTCAAGATCCACCCCATGGCGTACCAGCTGCAGCTCCAGGCCGCCAGCAACTTCAAGAGCCCCGTCAAGACCATCCGCTGAGGGACCCCCAAAAAAACCCCCAGGACCCCCAAAATCCCCCCTGGACCCCCAAACCTGCAACCCCCCCTGACCCCCAAAAGAGATTTGGGCTGAAATGCGGTGATTTTGGCTCTTTTTTCGGGGAAATTTGGGGCGTCTTGGGGCCTTCGGGCCTGGTTTGGAGGGGTTGGGTGATTTTGGGGTGGTTTGGTGGAATTTGGGTTTTTTTGGGTGTAATTTTGGGGTTTTTGGGGTGGTTTGGAGTGGTTGAGGTTGGTTTTGGGTGAAATTTGGGGCTTTTTGGGTGAAATTTGGGGCATTTTGGGTGCAATTCCATTGGGGGAATTTGGGGTCGGCCTGAGCGGTTTGGGGACAATCGAGGCCTTTTGGGCTGCGTTTGGGTCATCTTAAACAGATTTAGGGCATTTTGGGGCACTCCTGGGTGGTTTTGAGAGGGATTTGGGGTAATTTAAGTGGTTTTGACACGTTTCAGGTGGTTTTGTGTATTTTGGGACACTTGGAGCTGTTTTAGGGAGGTTTTGGGCCTGTTCCAGACCAATTTGCATCATTTTTGGTGGATTCGGTGCATTCCAGGCCGTTTTTGGTGTCACTTTCGGCTGTTTTGAGTCACCTCCAGCCGTTTTGGAGGCCCCTTTGCCCCATTCCCTCACCTTTCGCTGGATTTTGGGGCGATTTCCGCCGCTTTTGGGGCATTTCGAGGTCTTTTCTCGCGTTTCCATGACAATGCCGCCATTTTGTCCCGCCCTATTCCCATAACAACGCCGCCATTTTGGTCCCGCCCTCGTTCTCACGGCAACGCCGCCATTTTGTCCCGCCCACGTTCCCCTGACAACGCCGCCATTTTGTCCCGCCCTCGTTCTCACGGCAACGCCGCCATCTTGTCCCGCCCTCGTTCTCACGGCAACGCCGCCATTTTGTCCCGCCCTCGTTCCCCTGACAACGCCGCCATTTTGATCCCGCCCCCGTTCCCCTGACAATGCCGCCATTTTGTCCCGCCCTCGTTCTCACGGCAACGCCGCCATTTTGTCCCGCCCTCGTTCCCCTGACAACGCCGCCATTTTGATCCCGCCCTCGTTCCCGTGACAACGCCGCCATTTTGTCCCGCCCTCATTCTCACGGCAACGCCGCCATTTTGTCCCGCCCTCGTTCCCCTGACAACGCCGCCATTTTGTCCCGCCCTCGTTCCCCTGACAACGCCGCCATTTTGATCCCGCCCTCGTTCCCCCGACAACGCCGTCATCTTGTCCCGCCCTCGTTCTCACGGCAACGCCGCCATTTTGTCCCGCCCTCGTTCCCCTGACAACACCGCCATCTTGTCCCGCCCACGTTGCCCCGAAAACGCCGGCATTTTGTCCCGCCCTATTCCCATAACAACGCCGCCATTTTGTCCCGCCCTCGTTCCCACGGCAACGCCGCCATCTTGTCCCGCCCTCGTTCTCACGGCAACGCCGCCATTTTGTCCCGCCCTCGTTCCCCTGACAACGCCGCCATTTTGTCCCGCCCCCGTTCCCGTGACAACGCCGCCATTTTGTCCCGCCCCCGTTCCCGTGACAACGCCGCCATTTTGATCCCGCCCCCGTTCCCCCGACAACGCCGCCATTTTGTCCCGCCCACGTTCCCCTGACAACGCCGCCATTTTGTCCCGCCCCGCTCCCATAATACCCCCGATAAAGTGGGAGGGGCTTCGCCGTCGGTTCCGGTCTCGCCCCGGAAGTGCCGCTACCCGGAAGCGCCGCCACTTCCGGCGCCGCCGTCATGGCGAAGCTCCTCAGCTGCGTCCTGGGCCCGCGGCTTTACCGGGTCCATCGGCCCCGGCCGCCCGGGCCGGCCCCGGGGAGCGGCGGCGGCGGCAGCACCGAGCGCGGGGAACCGGCCTGGGTGAGGCGCGGGAAGGCGCGGGGCGGTTGCCATGGGGACGGCGCGGCCCCGCTGACCCCCGGTGCCCCCCGTTCCCCCCGCAGGACTCGTATTACCAACCGCGGGGGCTGGAGAAGCACACGGACAGCGTCCTGGCCCTGGTGAGACCGGGGGACACCGACACCGGTTTGACCCCGGCTGGACCCGATTCTCCCCGATTTACCCCCATTTGCCCTGGTTTCACCCCCCAAAAAATACCCCGAAAAGGCCCCAGATACCCCCAAAAAAACCAACGCGGAAACCCTCAGAAAACACCCCGAAAACTCCTTCAGATACCCCCAAAAAGCACCCCCAAAACCCCCCCAGATGCCCCTAAAAAATAACCTAAAAACCAACCTAGAGATCTCCAAAAAACCCCACCCAGATACCCCCAAAAAACACCCCAAAACTCCCCCAGATACCCCCAAAAAACAACCTAAAAAACAATCTAGAGATCTCCAAAAACCCACCCAGATATCCCCAAAAACCCCCCAAAAACCTCTCATTGAGATCGCCAAAACCAACTCAGAGACCCCCCCCAAAACCATCCCATAAACCCCCGAGACCCCCCCAATTTCTCCCCCAATTCCCCCAGAAATCCACCCCAAAACCAACACAGACACCCCCCAAAAAACCCAACGCAGAGACCCGCAAAACCCCACCCTGAGACCCCCCCCCAAAATTTCCCCAAATTTCCCCCCGAATTTTCCACAATTTCCCTATCCCGGGGGTCTCAGGGGTCCCGTTTGGGGGTCCCACTTGGGGGTCTCAGGGGTCCCATTTTGGGGGTCCCATTTGGGGGTCTCAGGGGTCCCGTTCTGGGGGTCCCTGGGGGTCTCAGGGGTCCCATTTTGGGGGTCCCATTCGGGGGTCTCAGGGGTCCCGTTTGGGGGTCTCAGGGGTCCCGTTTGGGGGTTCCATTCGGGGGTCTCAGGGGTCCCATTTGGGGGTTCCATTCGGGGGTCTCAGGGGTCCCGTTTGGGGGTCTCAGGGGTCCCATTTGGGGGTCTCAGGGGTCCCATTTTGGGGTCTCATTTGGGGGTCTCAGGGGTCCCATTCGGGGGTCTCAGGGGTCCCGTTTTGGGGGTCCCATTCGGGGGTCTCAGGGGTCCCTTTCGGGGGTCTCAGGGGTCCCATTTGGGGGTCCCCGGGGGTCTTAGGGGTCCCGTTTTGGGGGTCCCATTTGGGGGTCTCAGGGGTCCCGTTTGGGGGTCTCAGGGGTCCCATTTTGGGGTCCCATTTGGGGGTCTCAGGGGTCCCATTTGGGGGTCTCAGGGGTCCCGTTTGGGGGTCCCATTTTGGGGTCTCGGGGGTCCCAGGGGTCCCATCTGGGGGTCCCTGGGGGTCTCAGGGGTCCCATTTTGGGGGTCCCATTTGGGGGTCTCAGGGGTCCCATTCAGGGGTCCCATTCGGGGGTCTCAGGGGTCCCATTTTGGGGGTCTCAGGGGTCCCATTTGGGGGTCCCTGGGGGTCTCAGGGGTCCCATTTTGGGGGTCCCGCAGGCCTCGGTGCTCTGGTCCATCTCGTACTACGCCTCTCCCCTGGCCGTGCTCTACCTGTACCGAAAAGGTGGGCGGGGGGCTCACCTGGGGGGCTCGAAGGGGGATTTGGGGGGGTTTGAGGGGAATTTGGGGGGGGTTGAGGGGGATTTGGGGGTGTTTTGGGGGATATTTGGGGGGTTTTGAGGGTCTCTGGGGGGTATTTTGGGGATATTTGGGGTGGTTTGGGGGGTCTCAGTGAGGGATTTTGGGGGGGTCTGTGCGGTTGATTTTGGGGTGGTTTTGGGTTGGTTTTTGGGGTGTGTTTGGGTTGGTTTGGGGGTGATCTTGTGGGGTGTTTTTGGGTTACTTTGGGGGTTGATTTTGGGGTGATTTTGGGGTGGTTTTGGGACATGATTTTATGGTGTTTTTGGGATGGATTTGGGGTATTTTTGGTGTGTATTTAGGCTGGTTTTGGGCTGTGTTTGGGTTGATTTTGGGGGTGTTTTCAGCCTGGTTTTGGGGTGATTTTTGGGTGCTTTTGCGAGGTGATTTTATCATATTTTTGGGATGCATTTGGGGTATTTTTGGAGTGTTTTCAGGCTGTGTTTGGGTCGGTTTTGGGGGTGTTTTCGGCCTGTTTTTGGGGTGGTTTTGGGAGGTGATTTTATGGCATTTTTGGGATGCCTTTGGGGTGATTTTGGGGTGTTTTCAGCCTGATTTTGGGATGATTTTGGGGTGTTTTTGGGAGTGATTTTATGGCATTTTTGGGATGTGTTTGGGCTGTTTTCAGGCTGTTCTCAGGCTGGTTTTGGGGTGTTTTTGGGAGGTGTTTTTATGGCATTTTTGGGATGCGTTTGGGCTGTTCTCAGGCTGTTATTGGGGTGATTTCAGGCCGTTCTCAGGCTGTTTTCAGGCTTGTTTTGGGCTGTTTTCGGGTTGTTCTCAGGCCATTTTCAGGCCGTTCTCAGGCCGTTCTCAGGCCGTTCTCAGGCTGTTTTTGGGAGTGATTTTTTGGCAGTTTTGGGCTGTTCTCAGGCCGTTCTCAGGCTGTTCTCAGGCTGGTTTTGGGCTGTTTTCGGGCTGTTTTTGGGAGTGATTTTATGGCAGTTTTGGGATGCATTTGAGCTATTTTCAGGCTGTTCTCAGGCTGTTTTTGGGGTGATTTTGGGCTGTTCTCAGGCCATTTTCAGGCTGTTTTCAGGCTGTTTTCAGGCTGTTTTCAGGCCGTTCTCAGGCTGTTTTTGGGAGTGATTTTATGGCAGTTTTGGGCTGTTCTCAGGCTGTTCTCAGGCTGTTTCTGGGGTGATTTTGGGCCGTTTTCGGGCCGTTCTCAGACCATTCTCGGCCCGTTTCCCCCTCCCAGGCCTCCTGACCATGTCCCGCGTGGTGCCCCTGTCCCACTGCGCCGCCACCCTGGGGCTGCTCCTCGCCGGCGTCGCCTGCCTGCGAGGTGAGGGAGCTCTGGGGGGGCTCTGCGACCCCCGGGGACCCCCAGAGCGCCCCCAAACGCCCCCGTGCCCCCTCCCCTGCAGGGCTGGGCCGCTGGAGCAACCCGCAGTACCTGGAGTTCATCGCGGTGCTGGAGGAGAGCCACCGCTCGGGCAGCCCCGAGAGCAAGGTGGGCACTGGGGAGGGGGGGCTCGGGGGGCGCTCCTGGGGACCCCCGGGGCTCGGGGGGGGTCTCAGGTGTCCCTTCTGCCCCTCCCCAGCGCAAACTCGGCCTCTACACCTTCGACTTCCGCAGCTGGCCCGTGGATTTCCGCTGGGACAGCGCCGGCCCCGCCTGGTCAGAGACGGCCCCAAAACGGCCCCCAAAACGGCCCTGGGGACCCCAAAAACGCCCCGGGGGACCCCAAAAACGGCCCTGGGGACCCCAAAAACACCCCTGGGGACCCCAAAAATGCCCTTGGGGATCCCAAAAACGCCCTGGGGAATGAGAAACCAGCCCTGGGGACCCCAAAAACACCCCTGGGGACCAAAAACCAGCCCTGGGGACCCCAAAAACGCCCTGGGGACCCCAAAAACGCCCCTGGGATACACAGAAACCACCCCTGGGGACCCCAAAACCACCTGGGATACACAAAAAACCATCCTGGGAATCAAAAAACCACCCTTGGGGACCCCAAAAACGCCCTGGGGACCCCAAGAACGCCCCTGGGGACCCCAAAAACGCCCCTGGGATACACAAAAACCACCCCTGGGGACCCCAAAACCACCTGGGATACACAAAAAACCATCCTGGGAATCAAAAAACCACCCTTGGGGACCCCAAAAACGCCCTTGGGGACCCCAAAAACGCCCTGGGGACCCCAAAAACCAGCCCTGGGATACACAAAAAACACCCTGGGAACCCCCAAAAAACCACTGGGATACCCAAAACCACCCCTGGGAACCCCCAAATCCTCCCCAGTTTCCCCCCAGGACCCCCCAAACCCCCCCTGAGCTCTGATTGGTTCCAGGGGCGGCTCCCGGGCGGTGCCGCTGCTCCAGACCCCGCCCCGGCCCCGGGGGGGCTCCCGGGGGCTCCTGGGCGCGCTCCGGAAGCTTCCGTGCGCCCTGGTCAGGTGGGCGGGGCCTCGGGGGCGGGGCTTCGCCGGGGGCGGGGCTTTTGTGTGTGGGCGTGGCCATGTAGGGGGTGAGGGTTTTTATACCGGGTGGGTGGAGCCTGTGTGGGGGCGTGGTGCCCTGGGGGTGGGACTATGCAAAGTGAGGGGCGGGGGTGTGATCCCAGGTGGGTGGGGCTAAAGAGGGTGGGGTCATGGGGGTGTGGTCAGGGTGGGAAGGAGGTGATTGGCAGTGGGTGGGTGGGATGCTGGCCCCGCCCCTGGGCGTGTCCCTGACGCGGCCCCGCCCCCAGGCTGCTCCTGGCCCACACCCTGGGCCGGCGGATGCTGTTCCCGGGCTCGGTGCGGCTGCTGCAGAGGGCACTGCTGCCGGCGCTGCTGCAGGGCCAGGCCCGGCTCATCGAGCAGGTGAGAGACCCAAACTTACCCCAAAATATTCTAAATATATCCCAAAATATCATGAACTTGTTCCAAAATATCCCTGAGATCACCTGCAATACACCCAGCCCTGCTGCAGAGGGCGCTGCTGCCGGCGCTGCTGCAGGGGCAGGCCCGGCTCATTGAACAGGTGAGAGACCCAAAATATCCTGAATATACCCCAAAATATCATAAACATATCCCAAAATATCATAAACATATCCCAAAATATCCCTGAGATATCCTGCAATGCACCCGGCCCTGCTGCAGAGGGCGCTGCTGCCGGCGCTGCTGCAGGGCCAGGCCAGGCTCATTGAACAGGTGAGAGACCCAAAATATCCTGAATATACCCCAAAATATCATAAACATATCCCAAAATATCATAAACATAATCCAAAATATCATTAAGTTACACTAAAATATTGCTGAGATATCCTGCAACACACCCCGCCCTGCTGCAGGGGCAGGCGCGGCTCATTGAGCAGGTGAGAGACCCAAAAATATCATAAACACACCCCAAAATATCCTAAACTTACCCCAAAATACCCATTTTCCCCCATTTTCCCCTCATTTTCCCAGTTCGGGGGGCAGCGGGTGAGGCTCCCATTGCCCCATTTCCCCCATTTTTGCCCCATTTTTGCCCATTTTCCCCATTTTTTGCCCCATTCCCAGTTTGGGGGGGCAGCGGGTGAAGCTCCCATTGCCCCATTTCCCCCATTTTTGCCCCATTTTTGCCCCATTTTTGCCCCATTTTTTCCCCATTCCCAGTTCAGGGGGCAGCAGGTGAAGCTCCCATTGCCCCATTTTCCCGTTTTTGCCCCATTTTTGCCCCATTTTCCCCCATTTTGCCCCATTCCCAGTTCGGGGGGCAGCGGGTGAAGCTCCCATTGCCCCATTTCCCCCATTTTTGCCCCATTTTTGCCCATTTTCCCCGTTTTTTGCCCAGTTTGGGGGGCAGCGGGTGAAGCTCCCATTGCCCTCCTGACCCCATTTTGCCCCATTTTCCCCATTTTTGCCCCATTTTTGCCCCATTTCCAGTTTGGGGGGCAGCGGGTGAAGCTCCTGGCCTGCGATGGGAACGAGATCGACGCCATGGTCATCGACAGGAGGGGCCGGGACCCCCGCGGGGACACCCTGGTATGGGGGGGGGGTCCTGGGGGGGCTTTGGGGGTCCCGGGGGTCCTGGGGGGGCTCTGAGGGAATTTGGGGGAGGTTTTGGGGGGCTTTGGGGGGGTTTTGGGGGGATTTTGGGGGCATTTTAGGGGGATTTTGGGGAGGTTCTGGGGGTCCCTGGAGGGCTTTGGGGTGAATTTGGGGGGTGTGGAGGGGGTTTGGGGGGGGCTCTGGGGGGTCCCAGAGGGTCCCTAGAGGGGGTTTGGGGTGAATTTGGGGGAATTTGGGGGATGTGGAGGGGGCTTGGGGGGTCTTGGGGGGATTTGGGGGGTCCCAGGGGGTTTTGAGGGGATTTTGGGGAGGGTCCCGGGGGATTTTGAGGGGGATTTAGGGAGGGTCCCAGGGTTTTTGGGGGGTTTTGGGGAGGGTCCCAGGGATTTTGGGGGCATTTTGGGGGTCCCAGGGATTTTGGGGAGGATCCCAGGTATTTTGGGGGTCCTGGGGTATTTTGGGGGGTCTTGGGGAGGGTCCCGGGTATTTTGGGGGGTTTTGGGGAGGGTCCCGGGGATTTTGGGGAGGGTCCCTGAGCCCCGTCCCCCCCAGGTCATTTGCTGCGAGGGCAATGCTGGCTTCTACGAGGTCGGGTGCCTGAGCACCCCCCTGGAGGGTACGGAACCGACCCCAGACCCAAAACACGGACCCAAAACGGACCCAAAACTGACCCCAAAACTGACCCAAAACGGACCCCAGACCCAAAACACAGACCCAAAACGGACCCCAGACCCAAAACGGACCCCAGACCCAAAACTGACCCAAAACGGACCCCAGACCCAAAACACGGACCCAAAACGGACCCAAAACTGACCCCAAAACTGACCCCAGACCCAAAAAATGACCCAAAAACGGACCCCAGACCCAAAAAACTGACCCCAGACCCAAAACGGACCCCGAAAATGACCCCAGACCCCAAAAACTGACCCCAAACGGACCCCAGACCCCCAAAACGGACCCCAAAACTGACCCCAGACCCAAAACGGACCCAAAAACTGACCCCGAAAATGAGCCCAGACCCCCAAAAATGACCCCAAAACGGACCCCAGACCCAAAAATGACCCCAGGGACCCTCCCCAGGACCCCAAAAACGACCACAGACTCCAAAATTAATCCTGGGACCCCGCTGGGACCCCAAAATTGCCCCCAGAACCACTCCAGGGACCCCAGATCTGACCCCAGAACCCAAAACTGCCCTTGGGACCCCAAAACTGACCCCAGACCCCAAAACTGACCCCAGACCCCAAAACTCCCCCCCTAGGGACCCCAAAACCGACCCCAGACCCCAAAACTGCCCTTGGGACCCCAAAACTGACCCCAGACCCCTCCAGAACCCCAAAACTGACCCCAGACCCCAAAACTCCCCCCCCAGGGACCCCAAAACCGACCCCAGGACATTTTTTGGGGGGGTTCTTGCTGCCCCAGCACTGACCCCGTGACCCCTCCTGTGACCCCATGACCCCGTGACCCCCCCGTGACCCCCCGTGACCCCCCCGTGACCCCCCCGTGACCCCTCCCCCTCTCCCCAGCCGGGTTCTCGGTGCTGGGCTGGAACCACCCCGGATTCGGAGGCAGCACCGTGAGTCTGGGGGGAATTTGGGGGGGATTTGGGGGGCATTCGGGGGGTCCTGGGGGGTTTGAGGGGGTCCTGGAGGGATTTGGGGGGATTTTGGGGGGGATTTTGGGGATTTTGGGGGGTCCTGGAGGGATTTGGGGGGGATTTGGGGGGGATTTTGAGGACCCCTGACTCCCATTTTGGGTTCCAGAGTGAATCCAATGCCATGAGTGAAGAAATCTTGGGGGGTCCTGGAGGGGTTTTGGGGGGGATTTTGGGGACCCCTGACCCCCCCATTTTGGGTTCCGGAGTCCAACGCTGTGGGTACAGAAATGGGGGGGGTTTGGGGGGGTCCCGGGGAAATTTTGGGGTTTTTGGGGGTCCCTGAACCCCGGGATTTTTGGGGTTTTTTGGGGTTTTTTGGGGTCCCTGAACCCCGGGTTTTTTGGGGTTTTTTGGGGTCCCTGAACCCCAGGTTTTTTGTGGGGGTTTTTGGGGGTGCTGACGCAGTTTTTGGGGTCCCCCTGACCCCGTTTCCAGGGTGTGCCCCTGCCCCAGAGCGAGGCCAATGCCATGGATGTCGTGGTTCGTTTCGCGCTGCAGCAGCTGCGCTTCGCCCCCCCCAGCATCGTGGTGTACGCCTGGTCCATCGGGGGCTTCACCGGTACTGGGCAAACTGGGAGGGGCTGGAAAGGGCTGGGAAAGGGTTAATGGGGGATTTGGGGTCACTGGGTTGTACTGGGAGCACTGGGGGAATCGTCCATCGGGGGCTTCACCGGTACTGGGCAAACTGGGCAAACTGGGAAAGGGTTAATGGGGGGTTTGGGGGTCACTGGGTTGTACTGGGAGGGACTGGGAAGGGGCTGGAAGGGGTTAATGGGGGTGTGGGGTTACTGGTTTATACTGGGAGGGAACTGGGGGGGCACTGGGGCCAATCCCTAACCCCTGACCCATTTTGGGGCTTTTCTGACCCATTTTTGGGTGTTCTGACCCATTTTTGGGTGTTCTGACCCATTTTGGGGCTGTTCTGATCCATTTTTTGGATTTCTGACCCATTTTGGGCCAGTTCTGACCCATTTTGGGGCGGTTCTGACCCATTTTGGGGCAGTTCTGATCCTGACCCATTTTGGGGCAGTTCTGACCCATTTTTGGGGTGTTCTGACCCATTTTGGGGCTATTCTGACCCATTTTGGGCAGTTCTGATCCTGACCCATTTTGGGGTGGTTCTGACCCATTTTGGGCAGTTCTGACCCATTTTGGGCCCATTTTTGGGTGATTCTGACCCATTTTGGGCCCATTTTGGGTGGTTCTGACCCATTTTGGGCAGTTCTGACCCATTTGGGGCCCATTTTGGGCTGTTCTGACCCATTTCTGGGTGATTCTGACCCATTTTTGGGTGATTCTGACCCATTTTTGGGTGATTCTGACCCATTTTTGCCCCCCAGCCACCTGGGCCGCCATGTCCTACCCCGAGCTCGGGGGTCTCGTCCTCGACGCCTCCTTCGACGACCTCGTGCCCCTGGCCCTGAAGGTGCTGCCCCGCAGCTGGCGTGAGTGACACCCCAAAAACAGCCCAAAACAGCCCTAAAAATACCCCCAAACACCCCAAAAAGCCATCCCAAAACAGCCCTAAAAACACCCCAAAAACCATCCCAAAACAGCCCTAAAACCATCCCAAAACAGCCCTAAAAATACCCCAAAATACCCCCAAAAACCATCCCAAAACAGCCCTAAAACCATCCCAAAACAGCCCTAAAAATACCCCAAAAATACCCCAAAACAGCCTAAAAAATACCCCAAAAAACCATCCCAAAACACCCCAAAAACCATCCCAAAACAGCCCAAAAACCATCGCAAAACAGCCCTAAAAATACCCCAAAAAACCATCCCAAAACAGCCCTAAAAATACCCCAAAACACCCCAAAAAACCATCCCAAAACAGCCCTAAAAATACCCCAAAAACCCCCAAAAAACCCATCCCAAAACAGCCCTAAAAATACCCCAAAATACCCCAAAAAACCATCCCAAAACAGCCCTAAAAATACCCCAAAAAACCATCCCAAAACAGCCCAAAAAATACCCCAAAATACCCCAAAAAACCATCCCAAAACAGCCCAAAAAATACCCCAAAATACCCCAAAAATCTCCCCAAAAAGCTCCTAAAAACCCCCCAAAAACACCCCCCAAGAAAACCCTAAATCACACCAAAAATTATTCCAAAACCACCCCAAAATACCCCAAAATCATTACTAAAAACACCCCCTAAATCACACCAAAAACACCTCCAAAAAGGTCTCAAAAAATCCCCCCAAATAAACCTCTGAAAACCCCTAAAACACCCCCAAAAACATCCCTAAAAACACCCCAAAAACTACCTAAAAATACCCCAAAAACTACCTAAAAATGCCCACAAAAACACCCCCAAAAACATCCCCCAAAAAAACCCTAAATCACACCAAAAACAACCCTAAAAATACCCCCAAAAACGCCCCCAAAAGCCACCCCCAAATCCCCCCAAAACCCTTCCAAAAACCCCAAATCCCTCCAAAATCCCCCCAAAAATTCCCCAACCCAGATAAACCCCCCCCAAATTCCCCCCAAATCCCCCCCAAATTCCTCCAAACCCCTCAATCTTACCCAAAAGTCCCAAATCCTCCCCAAACCCCAAAATCCCCCCAAAAACCTTCAAACCCCCCGAAAAAAAACCCAAAAATCCCCCCCAACCTCCCCCAAAAACCCCAAAATCCCTCCAAAATTTACCCAAAAAATCCCAAATCCCCCCAAAACTCTGCCAAAAGCCCCCCAAAATCCCCAAATCCCCTCCCAAATACCCCAAAAAACCCAAACTCCCCCAAACCCACTCAAAAACTCTCCCAAAAACCCCCCAAATACCCCCCAAAAAAACCCCAAAAAGCTCCAAAATCCCCCCCAAATCCCCCCCAGACCCCCTCAATCCCCCCCAGAAACCCCAAAATCCCCAAATCCCCCCCAAAATTCCCCAAAATCCCCCCAAATTCCCCCAAATCCCCCCAAACCCGACTCTGCCCCCCAGGGGAGTTGGTGACCCAGACGGTTCGGGAGCACCTGAACCTCAACAACGCCGAGCAGCTCTGCAGGTACCCCGAAAACACCCAAAAACACCCCAAAAATATCCAAAAATACCCCAAAAATACCCCAAAAACACCCCTGGCCTTTTGGGGACCCCCAAATTCCCCCCCAAAATTCCCCCCCAGGTACCAGGGCCCCGTGCTGCTGGTGCGGCGCACCAAGGACGAGATCATCACCACCACGTGAGAGTCCCAAAAACTCCCAAAACCACCCCAAAAACCACCCAAAAAAAACTCCAAATCCACCCCAAAACAACCCCAAACCTCTCGAATTCCCTTGGGACCCAAAAACCACCCCAAAAACCCCCAAAACCACCCCAAATCCAACCCGAAATCCGCCCCAAAACCACCCCAAAACAACCCCAAAACAACCCAAAACCACTCAAATTCCCCTGGGACCCCAAAAACCCCCCAAAACCACCCCAAAAACCCCCAAAACCACCCCAAAACAACCCCAAACCTCTCAAATTCCCTTGGGACCCCAAAACCACCCCCAAAACCACCCTGGGACCCCCAAAAATCCCCCAAAACCTCCCTGGGACACCCAAAACCACCCTCAGACCCCTCTGGGACCCCCCAAACGCCCCCAGGCCCCCCCAAACGCCCTTGGGGACCCCCCAGGACCCCCCCAAACCCCCTCAGGACCCTCTGGGGACCCCCCTGAGCCCCCCCAGGACCCCCCAACCGCCCCCGTGTCCCCCCAGGACCCCCGATGACATCGCCTCCAACCGGGGCAACGACCTCCTGCTCAAACTGCTGCAGCACCGGTGGGGAAACGGGGGGAAATGGGGGAAATTGGGGAAATTGGGGAAATTGGGGGGATTTGGGGGGCTGGGAGGGGTCTGGGGCAGAACTGGGGGTGTTTGGGGGGTTCTGAGTGGGGTTTTGGGGGCGCAGATTGGGGGCAATTTGGGGAATTTGGGGAGGTTTGGGGGGTCCCGGGTGGGTTTTGGGGGATCCCTGGGGGTTTTGGGGATCCCTGGGGGTTTTGGGGGGTCCTGGGTGGGTTTTTGGGGGATCCCTGGGGGTTTTGGGGTTCCCTGGGCGTTTTGGGGGGGTCCCGGGTGGATTTTGGGGTCCCTGACCCCCCCTCCTGCCCCGTTTCCCCCCAGGTACCCCAAGGTGATGGCGGAGGAGGGGCTGGGGGCGGTGCGGGAGTGGCTGGAGGCGGCCACGCCCGAGGAGCAGAGTGAGTGACCCCTGACCCCTGACCCCTGTGTGACCCCTGACCCCTGTGTGACCCCCGAGGAGCAGAGCGAGTGACCCCTGACCCCTGAGTGACCCCTGAGTGACCCCTGACCCCCCCTGTGCGACCCCCGAGGAGCAGAGCGAGTGACCCCTCCGCCCCCAAATTTGGGTGGGACCCGCCCGTTTTTGGGGTTCCACCCCCGTTTTTGGGGTCCAGTTTGGCAGTTCCGGGGTTAAATCACCAATTTTGGGGTTTCAAGTTTCCGGTTTTTTTATCCCAACGCCCATTTTAGGGCTCAAACTCTTCAGTTTTAGGTTCCAAATCCCCATTTCGTGTCCTAACTCCAGTTCCCATTTTCGGGTTGCAAGCCACCATTTTCCTATTCTAAAATTCCCGTTTTTGGGTCCTAATTCCCCATTTTTGGGTTCTAATTCCCCATTTTTGGGTTCTAAACTCCCGTTTCCATGCTCCAGCCCCATATCTGGGGTGTAACTCTCGGTTTCCCTGTTCCAGCCCCGGGTTCGGGTCCCTAATTCCCATTTTTGGGTTCTAAATTCCCAATTTTGGGTTCTAATTTCCCGTTTCTGTGTCCCAGCCCCGTTTTTGGGTGTCACTCTGCGTTTCCCTGTTCCCGGTTTCCGGTCCCTAATTCCCGCTTTTCTCCCGTTCCCGCAGGCTCCGTTCTGCGCCGCTCCCCCCCCGACGAGCGCTGGTGCCGGGGGCGGCTCCGGGAGTGGGCGGGGGACCGGAGCCCCCCCTTCCCCTGGGCCATCGGTGGGCGGGGCCTCACGGGGTGGGCGGGGCCTAACAGGGCGGGGCTGGGTGTGGGCGGGGTCAGAGCTGGGGTGGGAGCAGCTCCAGGCCTGGGCTTGGGACCGGAGCCCCCCCTTCCCCTGGGCCATCGGTGGGCGGGGCTTCACGGCGGTGGGCGGGGCTGGCGGTGGGCGGGGCCAGGAAGGCACAGGGGCGGGGGCCAGGGGGAGTTGGAGGCATTTGCACCGCCCCCTTTCCCTTGGCGGCTGGGTCAGGGCAGGGCCGCGATGGGCGGAGCCTAATAGGGCGTGGCTGGGTGTGGGCGGGGCCTCGCTGGGTGATGCAATGAGCAGCCAATGGGGGCGCAGGGCGTGGCAGGAATCAGCAGCGATTGGCTGCCGGGTCTGGGAGAGCAACCAATCACAAACCGGGCGTGGCCCTGGCCACACCCCCTGACCTTGGCCCCGCCCCCTTTGCAGGCGAGGACCTGAGCCCCGCCCAGCGCCGGCAGCTGGCGCTGTACCTGGTGAGTGTGGGCGGGGCCTGGGGCGGGGTGGGCGGGGCCGGTGGGCGTGGCCCCGGCGCTGACCACGCCCCCGCCCCTCCCCCAGGCCCAGCAGCACCTGCAGAACTTCGAGGCCTCGCACTGCACGCCCCTCCCCCCCCAGGCCTTCCGCCTGCCCTGGGCGCTGTGACCCCGCCCCCTCCCGGCCCCGCCCCATCGCCCCGCCCACACACCCGCACGACCCCGCCCCTTGCCCCGCCCCGCCCCTCCCCCAGCGCGCGCAGAGTGATTCATTCGTTAATTATGGAATTAATTAATTAAAAGTTCTTTTGTAAAAATTCCGTCCCGGCGCCTCCTTAAGGCACGGGGGGGGAGGGGCTGCGGGAGGGGGCGGGGTCAGGGCTGACCCCGCCCACCAGGCCACGCCCACAACAGGGACTCCCCCAGGACCCCCCTCACCCGTGGCCAATCCCAGAATGCCCCGCGGCCACGCCCCCTCATTATCCCGACCACGCCCCCCCTCATTAATCCAACCCGGCCACGCCCCCCGCAGGTCCCCAAATGAGATCGAGGCTGGGGGGGCGGGGCCAAGCTCGGCTTTATTTGGGGAGGGGGCCTGGGGGGGGTCACAGCATTTTCCTCATCAGCTCCTCGGCTTCCAGAACGTTCCGCAGCTCCGACTCCAGCTGGGACAGCTGCGGGGGGGGGGGGGGGGGCGTCAGGGTGGGACCCCCCCAAAAACCCCCCAGGATGCCCTAAAATCCCCCCCAAAAACCCCGAAAATGCCCCCAAAAATCCCCAAAACCCCACCAGAGCCCCTCCCCTAGCCCGAAATCCTCCCTAAAATTTCCCCAAACCCCCCCTGACCCTCCCTAAAATTCCCCATATCCCCGAAAAACTCCCAAACCCTCCAAAATCCCCTAAAAAGCCCTAAATTCCCCCCAAATCCCCGAAAATCCCCTAAAAAACCCCAAAATCCCCTAAAAAAACCCAAATCCCCCCAAAATCACCTAAAAAAACCCCAAAATCTCCCCCAAAATCCCCTAAAAAACCCCAAATTCTCCCCAAAATCCCCTGAAAAACCCTAAATCCCCCCCAAAATCCCCTAAAAAACCCCAAATCCCACCAAAACCGCCCCAAATCCCCCCTAAATCCCCCCAAAAAGCCCCCCAAAAAGCCCCAAATCCCCCCAAAATCGCCCCCCCCGTGCCCACCTTGGCCTCGTCGCTCTCCTGCACCTGGGCCGGGACCTTCTGGGCGTAGCCGGGGCCCCCCCGGCGCTCCCGGAGCCGCTCCAGGGCCCGGCCGAGCTCCAGGCGGCGCCCCCCGAGCCGGGCCAGCTCCGAGGGGGGGTCCACGACGCCCTGGAATGGGGGAAAAAACGCAAAAATTGGGAAAAAACAAAAAAATTGGGGAGAAAACACCCCAAAAATGGGGGAAAACACCCCAAAAATGGGGGCGAAATCGTGACACTGCCCCCCGAGCCGGGCCAGCTCCGAGGGGGGGTCCACGATGCCCTGGAATGGGGGAAAAAAACCAAAAATTGGGAAAAGCACCCCAAAAAATTCCCCCAAACTGAGCTCCCCGTCCCCGATGACGTCACCGCGCTGACGTCATGGGGTGGGCGTGGCTCACCTGCAGCAGCAGGTGCCCCGTGCAGCGCTCGGACGGGCCCAAAACTGCACAAACTGACCCCAAAGTGACCCAAAACCGCCCCAGACTGAGCTCCCCGCCCCCGATGACGTCACCCCGATGACATCACCCTGATGATGTCACGGGTGGGCGTGTCTCACCTGCAGCAGCAGGTGCACCGTGCAGCGCTCGGACGGGCCCAAAACTGCACAAACTGACCCAAAACCGCCCCAAACTGAGCTCCCCGCCCCCGATGACGTCACCCCGGTCCCTATGATGACGTCACGGGTGGGCGTGTCTCACCTGCAGCAGCAGGTGCACCGTGCAGCGCTCGGACGCCACGGCCACGGCGCAGCCCTGGGGGGGCTCCTGACCCCCCCCCAGCAGCTGCACCGAGCCCACCCCCCCCAGCGCCCGCAGGAGCCCCCGGCAGCGCCGGGCCCGGGACCCCCAGGATGGGTCTGGGGTCTGCAGGAAACCTGGGGGGGGGCAGAGAGAGAGAGAGGGGGGGTTGGAGACCCCCGGAAAAAACACCCAGAGACCCCCGGGAACACCCAGAGATCCCCAGGCGACCCCAGACCCCCATTTGAGCCCCCATTTGAGCCCCCCAAAGCCCCCTCAAACCCCCATTAAACCCCCCCAAATCCCTGGTTCAAGCCCCCAGACCCCTGTTTGACCCCCCAAACACCCCCCAAACTCCCATTAAGCCCCCCCCAAACCCCTGCTTGAGCCCCCCGAAGCCCCCAGGACCCCTCCCCAGCTCACACTGGGGCCTCTGGCGGGTCAGGCCGTGCGCGGCCCTCAGGGCCCTCACAATGCTCAGGGCCCCCAAACCCCCATTAAACCCCCATTAAACCCCATTAAACCCCCCCAAATCCCTGGTTCAAGCCCCCAGACCCCCATTTGAGCCCCCAGACCCCCATTTGAGCCCCCAGACCCCCATTTGAGCCCCCCAAAGCCCCCCAGGCTCACACTGGGGCCTCTGGCGGGTCAGGCCGTGCGCGGCCCTCAGGCTCCTCAGGGCCCTCACGATGCTCAGCACGAACTCCATGGTGGCCTCGGCCTCCTCGTCCTGCCAGCAAAACTGGGGGGGGACAGAGGAGGGGGGCGGCTTAGGGACCCCCAAAAACCCCCGAAACAGCCCCAGGAACCCCCGAAACAGCCCCAGGGACCCCCAAAACAGCCCCAGGGACACCCTGGGACCCCCGAAACAGCCCCAGGGACACCCTGGGACCCCCAAACAGCCCCAGGAACCTCCAAAACAGCCCCAGAAACCCCCTGGGACCCCCAAAACAGCCCTCCCTAAGGATGCCCAAAATAACCACAGGACCCCCCGAGCCCCATAAACACCACCAGGAACCTCCCAAATCCACCCCAGGAACCCCCCAAATTCCCCTCAGGACCCCCCAAATCCCCCCCTGAACCCTTTAAACCCTTCAAACCCCCCAAATTCCCCTCAGGACCCCCCAAATCCCCCTCAGGATGCCCCAATTCCTCCCTGAACCGCCCAAATTCCCCTCAGGACCCCCCCAAAACCCCCTCAGGATGCCTCAAATCCCCTCCAGGGACCCCTCAAATCCCCCTTTGAACCCCCCAAACACCCCCAGGACCCCCCAAACCCCCCCAGAACCCCCCAAACACCCCCAGGACCCCCCAAATCCCTGTCAGGACCCCCCAGATCCCCTCCAGGACCCCCCAAATCCCCCCCTGAACCCCCCAGATCCCCTCCAGGACCCCCCGAGCCCCCTCAATCCCCCCAGCCCCCTGCCCACCTGCTCGGGCTCGGGGAACGGGGCCAGGCTGACGCTGGGGGGCGCAGGGGGGGCGTGGGGCAGGCGCTGCCAGAGCTCCTCGGCCAGGAAGGGCATGAAGGGGGCCAGGAGGCGCAGCCCCGCCTCCAGGCAGGTGAGCAGGGTGGCCCTGGCGGCCTCCGGGTCACCTGGGGACCATCGTCATCATCGTCATCATCATCATCATCATCATCACCATCATCATCGTAATTGAAATCAGCACCCCGAAAAACCCCACAATCCCCCAAAAAAACCCAAAATCCCCAAAAAAACACCCAAAAAACCCCAGAACTGACACCTGCCCCAACCTGCCTGGGTGAGCAGCGCGGCCCTGACGGCCTCTGGGTCACCTTCATCATCATCATCGTCATCGTCATCACCCCAAAAACCCCCAAACAACCACAAATAAACCCCAAAAAACCCCACAAAAACCACCCAAACCCCCAGAACTGAACTGACACCTGCCCAGGTGAGCGGGGTGGCCCTGACGGCCTCCAGGTCACCTTCATCACCATCGTCATCATCGTCATCATCACCATCACCATCATCATCTTCATCACCATCATCACCATCATCACCATCATCACCATCATCACCATCACCATCATCATCATCACCATCATCATCATCATCACCATCACCATCACCATCATCATCTTCATCACCATCATCATCATCATCACCATCACCATCACCATCATCATCATCACCATCACCATCATCACCATCACCATCACCATCATCTTCATCACCATCATCACCATCATCACCATCATCATCATCATCACCATCATCACCATCATCATCACCATCACCATCATCATCATCACCTTCATCACCATCACCATCATCACCATCAGCATCATCAGAACCCCAAACCCCCCGAAAACCCCCCCAGGACCCCCCAAACCCCCCCCCAAAAAACCCCAGAACCCCTCCTGCCCCTCCCCCTCACCTCGCTCCTCCTCCTCCTCCTCCTCGTCGTGCCCCTCCCCCTCCTCGTGCGGCCCCTCCCCCTCCTCGCGGGGCCCCTCCCCCCCGGGCTGGGCGGGGCTTGCTCGGGCCAGCACCGGCTTCACGCATTCCTGGGGGGGGGAGGGGGAAAGAGGGTCAGAAACCCCAAAAAACGGCCCCAAAAACCCCAAAAAACCAACCCGGGAACACAGGAAACCACCCCAGGAACCCAAAAACCAACCTGGGAACACAGGAAACCACCCCAGGAACCCAAAAAACCAACCCGGGACCCCAAAAACCACCCCAAGAACCCAGGAAATACCCACAGACCCTAAAACACCGACAGGGACTCCAAAAACCACCCTGGGACCCCAAAAAACATCCAGAACCCGTGCACGGCCGTGGTGGCCCCATAGAGCCCCCATAACCCCCAGTGTCCCCAATGTCCCCAATGTCCCCAGTGTCCCCAATGTCCCCATTACGCCCAGTGTCCCCAATGTCCCCATGGTGTCCCCAGTGTCCCCAATGTCCCCAATGTCCCCATGGTGTCCCCAATGTCCCCATACCAGGTAGACGTCACAGAGCTCATAGACCCAGAACCCGTGCACGGCCGTGGTGGCCCCATAGAGCCCCATAACCCCATAACCCCACAGACACCCCAATGTCCCCAATGTCCCCATGGTGTCCCCAATGTCCCCAATGTCCCCAATGTCCCCAGTGTCCCCATGGTGTCCCCATACCAGGTAGACGTCACAGAGCTCGTAGAGCCAGAAGCCGTGCACGGCCGTGGTGGCCCACAGAGCCCCATAACCCCAATGTCCCCATTACCCCCAGTGTCCCCAATGTCCCCATGGTGTCCCCATACCAGGTACACATCACAGAGCTCATAGAGCCAGAACCCGTGCACGGCCGTGGTGGCGCCGGGGAAGTCGAAGGCGCCCAGGGCGGCCCCGCAGCCCCGCACGGCGCGGCTGAGGCGGCTCCGGACCCAGCGCTCGGCCAGGGACCAGCGCGGACACTGGGGGGACACAATGGGGACAGTGGGGGGACAGTGGGGACAATGGGGGGGATATGGGGGGATTGGGGACACTGGGGGGACACGGGGACAGTGGGGGGACAGTGGGGACAATGGGGGGACATGGGGACAATGGGGGGACATGGGGACACTGGGGGGATATGGGGACAGTGGGGACGCAATGGGGACAATGGGGGGGATATGGGGACAGTGGGGGGACACTGGGGACAATGGGGACAATGGGGACAGTGGGGGGACAGTGGGGACAATGGGGGGGATATGGGGGGATTGGGGACACTGGGGGGCAATGGGGACAATGGGGACACAGTGGGGGGACAGTGGGGACACTGGGGGGATTGGGGGCAATGGGGACATTGGGGGGATTGGGGACACTGGGGGCATTGGGGGGCAATGGGGGCATTGGGGGCAATGGGGACATTGGGGACATTGTGGGGGTCAGCAAACCCCAATGGGTTGGGGAGGGGGGGGGGGGTCTCAGCTCCATAACTGGGGGGTCCCAGGGGGGTCTCAGGGGGTCTGAGGGGATTCAGGGGGACTATGGGGAGGTCCTGGGGGTCCCGGGGGGTTCCCGGGGGGGTTTGGGGGTACCTCTGTATCCGGGGGGGGCCGGGGGGCTCAGGGGGGCTATGGGGCGGTTCAGGGGGTCCCGGGGGGGTCCCGGGGGGTTTGGGGGTACCTCTGTATCCGGGGGGGGCCGGTAGCCCGGGCCCAGCGCCCTGAGCACGAACCGGGCCCCGTTCCAGACCTTGTTACAGAAATGGCGATAGCCCAGAACCCGCCCCACGTCCAGGTTGATGTCCCGGCCTGGGGGTGAAAATGGGGTAAAATGGGGGGGTTTGGGGCAAAACGGGGGGGTTTGGGGTAAAACAGGGGGTCAGGGGGTCAGGTACCCCAGAACCCGCCCCACGGCCAGGTTGATGTCCCGGCCTGGGGGTGAAAATGGGGTAAAACGGGGGGGGTTTGGGGTAAAATGGGGGTCAGGGGTGGGTTTGGTGAGGTTTTGGGGTGTTCTGGGGTGATTTGGAGCAGTTTTGGGTTGATTTTGGGGCGATTTGGGGCAGTTTTGGGATGGTTTTGGGGTGATTTGGGTGTGTTTAGGATGTTCGGGATGGTTTGGGTCGGTTTCAGGGCGTTTTGGGGGTGTTTTGGGTCGGTTTTGGGGTGTTTAGGGGTGTTTGGGGTTGGTTTTGGGGTGTTTTGGGTCGGTTTTGGGGCGTTTCTGGGGTATTTTGGGTCGGTTTTGGGTCGGTTTCGGGGCATTTTTGGGGTGTTTTGGGTCGGTTTTGGGTCGGTTTTGGGGTGTTCTGGGGTGTTTTGGGTCGGTTTCAGGGCGTTTTTGGGGTGTTTGGGGTTGGTTTTGGGGTGTTTTGGGTCGGTTTTGGGGCGTTTTTGGGGTATTTTGGGTCGGTTTTGGGTCGGTTTCGGGGCATTTTTGGGGTGTTTTGGGTCGGTTTTGGGGTGTTTTGGATCAGTTTCAGGGCGTTTTGGGGTGTTTGGGGTCGGTTTCGGGGTGTTTTGGGTCGGTTTCGGGGTGTTTTGGGGCAGTTTCAGGACGTTTTGGGTGGGTTTTGGGGCGTTTCTGGGGTGTTTTGGGTGGGTTTTGGGGTGTTTTGGGTGTTTTCTGCGTACCCTGGGCCGTGTAGGCGCAGAGGGCGAAGCGCAGCGCGTCCGTCCCGCACTCGGGGATCCCCTCGGGGAAGTCGCGTTTCTGGGGGGCCCAAAGGGGATAAAGACCCCCCCAAAACACCCCCAAAAACACCCCCAAAACACCCTCAAACCCTCCCAAAAACACCCCCAAAATCTCCCCCAAAACCTCCCCAAAACCTCCCCAAAACCTCCCCAAAACCTCCCCCGAAATCTCCCCCAGACCCCCCCAAATCCACCCCAAACCCCCCTGGACCCCCCCCAAATCCACCCCAAGTGCCTCCAATTCCCCCTTGACCCCACCAGAGCCCCCAAATCCACCCCAATTCTCCCCAAAATTCCCCCAAATCCACCCCAAATATTCCCCCCAGACCCCCCCCAAAACCCCCAAATCCACCTGGACCCACCCAGATCCCCCCAGATTCCTCCTGGACCCCCCAAATCCCCCCCAAATCCACCCCAATTCTCCTCCAAACCTCCCTGAAATCCCCCCAGATGCCCCAAATTCCCCCCAAATTCCCCCAAATTCCCCCAAATCCACCCCAAATCCACCTCAATTCTCCCCGAAATCTCCTTGAAATCCCCCCAAAATCCCCCCAAAACCTCCCTGAAATCCACCCCAATTCTCCCCCCAAAATCCCCCAAATCCCCCCAAACCCCTCAAATCCCCCCATTTCCCCCCATTTCCCCCCATTTCCCCACCTGTCCCTCCCGTGCCCGCTCCAGCTCGGCCGGGTCCAGGTTGCTGCTCTCCAGCTGCTGGTGCAGCTCCTGGCGGGCATTTCGGGGATTTTTTGGTGGTTTTGGGTATTTTGGGGTTTTTTTGGGGGGTTTTTGGGGGGTTTTTGGGGTGTTTTTGGGGTATTTTTGGGGTGTTTTCGGGTGCTTTTGGGTGTTTTTGGGTCCCACCTGCAGCGTGACCCCCGTGATGACGTCCAGGGGGTCGATGACGTTGCCCAGGGATTTGCTCATCTTGCGGCCGTGGGCGTCGCGCACGATGGCGTGAAGGTAAACCTGGGATGGGGGGGGACAGGTGGGGACAGGTGAGACACCTGGGGACAGGTGAGACACCTGGGGGGACAGGTGAGACACCTGGGACAGGGGGGGACAGGGGGGGACAGGTGAGACACCTGGGGGGACAGGGCAGGTACATACACCTGGGGACAGGGACAGACCTGGGGACAGGGCAGGTAAACCTGGGGACAGGGGACAGACCTGGGGACAGGGGGGACAGTGAGGGACAGGGCAGGTAAACCTGGGACGGGTGGGGACAGGTGAGGGACAGGTGAGAGACAGGTGACACACCTGGGGACAGGTGGGACAGGTGAGACACACCTGGGGACAGGGACACACCTGGGGACAGGGACACACCTGGGGACAGGTGGGGCCAGGGCGTTTTGGGGGGATTTTTTGGGGTTATTTTGGGGGATATTTTTCGGGGTGATTTTTGGGGTGAATCCGGGCGGTTTTGGGGTGAATCCGGGCATTTTTGGGGTCCCACCTCACGGAAGGGCAGCTTCTCGGTCAGGGCCAGCCCCAGCATCACCACTGGGTGGATTTTGGGGTTATTTAGGGTGGGTTTGGGGTTATTTAGGGTGGGTTTTGGGGCATTTTCAGGGATATATTTGCAGTTATTTTTCGGGGTGATTTTTGGGGTGAATCCGGGCGTTTTTGGGGTCCCACCTCGCGGAAGGGCAGTTTCCCGGTCAGGGCCAGCCCCAGCACCACCACTGAGGATTTTGGGGTTATTTAGGGTGGATTTTGGGGTATTTTTTGGGGTTATTTAGGGTGGGTTTGGGGTTATTTTCAGGGATATTTTCGCGGTGATTTTTCGGGGTGATTTTTGGGGTGAATCCGGGCGTTTTTGGGGTCCCACCTCGCGGAAGGGCAGTTTCCCAGTCAGGGCCAGCCCCAGCATCACCATCCTGGCCACCCAGAAGAAGAGGATGTCGTGCCCGGTCTCCAGCAGCGACCCCGGGTAGAAACGCTCCAGGTCCGGGGTCTGGGGGCACAGGGGGACCCCAAAGTGAGAACGGGACCCCCAAAATAAACCCAAAATCCCCCCAAAAACCCCACAGGGACCCCGGGTAGAAACGCTCCAGGTCCGGGGTCTGGGGGACCCCAAAATGAGGATGGGACCCCCAAAAAAACCCCAAAATCCCCCCAAAACCACCCCAGGGACCCCAAAGTGAGGACGGGACCCCCAAAAACCCCAAATCTCCCCAAAACCCCCCAGGGATCCCAAAACCACCCACGGACCCCAAAATGAGGATGGAACCCCCAAAAAAACCCAAAATCCCCCCAAAACCACCCCAGGGACCCCAAAAACCCCACAGGGACCCCAAAGTGAGGATGAGACCCCCAAAAACCCCCAAACACCCCCAAAACCACCCCAGGGACCCCAAAACCACCCCAGGCACCCCAAACCCCAACAGGGACCCCCAAAAACCCCACAGGGACCCCCATAAAACCCCCAGGGACCCCAAAGTGAGGACAGGACCCCCAAAAAAACCCAAAATCCCCCCAAATTCCTCCCAGGGACCCCAAAACAGCCCCTGGGACCCCCAAATTTGCCCAAATTGCCCCCAAACTGCCCCCGGACCCCCCCAGGCCGCACCTGCTCGGGCCAGCCGAAGATGGAGAAGGGGAAGAGGCCGGAGGAGAACCAAGTGTCCAGAACGTCCTCGTCTGGCCGGACAGAGTGACCAGAGTGACCATCAGTGACCAACAGAGTGACCACCAGGGTGACCAGAGTGATCACAGTGACCAACAGTGACCAACACAGTGACCAGAGTGACCAATGGAGTGACTATCAGTGACCAACAGTGACCAACAGAGTGACCACCAGGGTGACCAGAGTGACCACCAGAGTGACCAGAGGGACCAGAGTGACCACAGGGACCACAGGGACCAGAGTGACCAATGGAGTGACCACAGGGACCAACAGAGTGACCAGAGTGACCACAGTGACCATCAGAGTGACCATCAGTGACCACAGGGACCATCAGTGACCAACAGAGTGACCAACAGAGTGACCACAGTGACCACAGTGACCACCACAGTGACCACAGTGACCGCCAGGGACAGCAGGGCCAAGGAGTGACCAGGAGTGACCGTTAGGACCAGAGTGACCAGGAGTGACCACCAGGGTCCCGCTCATTCTCCCCCCCAGTCCCTCCCAGTCCGTTCCCAGTTTATCCCAGTCCCTCCCAGTCCCTCCCAGTCCGTTCCCAGTTTGTTCCCAGTTTATCCCAGTTTATCCCAGTTTATCCCAGTCCCCCCCAGTCCGTTCCCAGTCCGTTCCCAGTCCATTCCCAGTTTGTTCCCATTCCCACCTTGTCTCAGCCTGACCAGCTCGGGGCTGACCCCGAACGCTGCGGCCGCTTTGGCCCGAGCCTCGTCCGGGGAGCGCCCGCTGACCCAGAACCGCTCATCTTCATCCTGAGGGGCCAAAACCGCCCAAAATCACCCCAAAATCACCCCAAATCACCCCAAAACTGACCCAGAACCGCTCATCTTCATCCTGAGGGGCCAAAACCACAAAAATCACCCCAAAAATCACCCCAAAACCCTCCCTGACCCAGAACCGCTCATCTTCATCCTGAAACACCAAAAATACCCCAAAACCACAAAAATCACCCCAAAACTAACCCAGAACCACTCATCTTCATCCTCGAACCCCCAAAACCCCAAAAAACCCAAAATGTGACCCCAAAAATCCCAAAACTGACCCCAAAACCCTCCCTGACCCAGAACCGCTCATCTTCATCCTGAAACGCCAAAAATGACCCAAAAACCACAAAAATCACCCCAAAAATCACCCCAAAACTGACCCCAGAACCCTCCCTGACCCAGAACCGCTCATCTTCCTCCTGTGACCCCAAAACCGCCCAAAATCACCCCAAAATCCCCCCAAAAGTGACCCCAACCCCGCTGAGCCCCTCCCCAGCCCCGCCCAGCCTCACCTGCCCAGGTGGCACCTGGGGGTCGTCGATGGTGACGAAATAGGCGGGGATGCGATGGCCCCACCAGAGCTGCCGGGAGATGCACCAGTCCCTGCACAGGTGGGACAGGTGAGGGACACAGGTGAGACAGGTGAGGGACAGGTGAGGGACAGGTGAGGGACAGGAGGGACAGGTGAGGGACAGGGACAGGTGAGGGACAGGTGAGACAGGTGGGACAGGTGAGGGACAGGAGGGACAGGTGAGGGACAGGGACAGGTGAGGGACAGGTGGGGGACAGGTGAGACAGGTGGGACAGGTGAGGGACAGGAGGGACAGGTGAGGGACAGGTGAGAGACAGGTGGGGGACAGGTGAGGGACAGGTGAGACAGGTGAGGGACAGGGACAGGTGAGGGACAGGTGGGGGACAGCTGGGACAGGTGAGACAGGTGAGGGACAGGTGAGAGACAGGTGAGGGACAGGTGAGAGACAGGTGGGACAGGTGAGAGACAGGTGAGGGACAGGTGGGGGACAGGTGAAGGACAGGTGGGGGACAGGTGAGGGACAGGTGAGGGACAGGTGAGGGACAGGTGAGGGACAGGTGAGACAGGTGGGACAAGTGAGGGACAGGAGGGACAGGTGAGGGACAGGGACAGGTGAGGGACAGGTGAGGGACAGGTGAGCACACCTGGGGCAGAGCCTCACCTGCGTCCATCCAGGTGAACCAGGTGTGGGGCAGGGTTATGGGGCAGGTGTGGGTGTGGTTATGGGGCGTGGTTATGGGTGTGGTTTTGGGGCAGGTTTTGGGGCAGTTTTGGGCAGGTTTGGGGCTCTCTCTCACCTGATGTTGTCCATCCAGGTGAACCAGGTGCGGGTGTGGTTATGGGTGTGGTTTTGGGGTGGATTTGGGGCAGGTTTGGGGCAGTTTTGGGGCAGTTTTGGGCAGTTTTGGGCTCTCTCTCACCTGATGTTGTCCATCCAGGTGAACCAGGTGCAGGTGTGATTTTGGGGCAGGTTTTGGGGCGGTTTTGGGGCAGGTTTTGGGCAGGTTTGGGGCAGTTTTGGGGCTCTCTCTCACCTGATGTTGTCCATCCAGGTGAACCAGGTGCGGGTGTGGTTATGGGTGTGGTTTTGGGGTGGATTTGGGGCAGTTTTGGGGCAGATTTGGAGCCGTTTTGGGGTGGTTTTGGGGCGGTTTTGGGCAGGTTTTGGGCAGTTTTGGGGCAGTTTTGGGCAGGTTTGGGCTCTCTCTCACCTGATGTTGTCCATCCAGGTGAACCAGGTGCGGGTGTGATTTTGGGGCGGTTTTGGGGCAGGTTTTGGGGCAGTTTGGGGCAGTTTTGGGCAGGTTTGGGCTCTCTCTCACCTGATGTTGTCCATCCAGGTGAACCAGGTGCGGGCGTGGCCGGGCGGGTGCAGCCTCAGGTCCCCCCTGCGCACGGCGGCCGCCGCGGCCCCGGCCAGGCCCTGGCAGCGCACGAACCACTGGGGCACGGCCCGGGGCTCCAGGACATCCTTGGAGCGGCTGGGGGACAGGTACAGGGACACCTGTGACACCTGAGTGACACCTGTTATCTATTGTTATCCATTGTCACCACTGGGGCACAGCCCGGGGCTCCAGGACGTCCTTGGAACGGCTGTGAGAGACACCTGAGTTACCTGAGTGACACCTGAGTGACACCTGTGTGACACCTGAGTGACACCTGTGTGACACCTGTTATCTATTGTTATCCATTGTCACCACTGGGGCACGGCCCGGGGCTCCAGCACGTCCTTGGAGCGGCTGGGGGACAGGTACAGGGGCACCTGTGACACCTGAGCATCACCTGAGTGACACCTGTGTGACACCTGAGTGACACCTGAGTGACACCTGTTATCTATTGTTATATATTGTCACCACTGGGGCACGGCCCGGGGCTCCAGCACGTCCTTGGAACGGCTGGGGGACAGGTACAGGGGCACCTGTGACACCTGAGTGACACCTGTGTGACACCTGAGTGACACCTGTCATCTATTGTTATCTATTGTTATCCATTGTTATCCATTGTCACCACTGGGGCACGGCCCGGGGCTCCAGGATGTCCTTGGAGCAGCTGGGAGAGACACCTGAGTTACCTGAGTGACACCTGAGTGACACCTGAGTGACACCTGAGTGACACCTGAGTGACACCTGTGTGACACCTGTTATCTATTGTTATCTATTGTCACCACTGGGGCACGGCCCGGGGCTCCAGGACATCCTTGGAACGGCTGGGGGAGACACCTGAGTGACACCTGAGTGACACCTGTGACACCTGAGTGACACCTGGGTGACACCTACTGTTATCTATTGTCATCTGTGTCCCCAGGTGTGTCACCTGTCCCTCACCTGCAGATGGGCACCACCATGGGGTTCTCAGTATCCCCAGGTGTGTCCCAGGTGTGTCCCCAGGTGTGTCACCTGTCCCAGGTGTGTTACCTGCCCCCCTCACCTGCAGATGGGCACCACCATGGGGTTCTCAGTGTCCCCAGGTGTGTTACCTGTCCCAGGTGTCCCCAGGTGTGTCCCAGGTGTGTCCCCAGGTGTGTCACCTGTCCCAGGTGTGTCCCCAGGTGTGTTACCTGTCCCAGGTGTGTCACCTGTCCCAGGTGTGTTACCTGCCCCCTCACCTGCAGATGGGCACCACCATGGGGTTCTCGGTCACGCCCCGGAACAGCCCCCGCTCCTTGAGGGTCTCGAGCAGCGCCCGGCGGGCCTGGAACCGCGGCATGCCCTGGACAGAGTGACCAATGAGTGACCAGAGTGACCACTGAGTGACCACTGAGTGACCACAGCACCCCTGAGTGACCACAATAGCCCAAAATAGCCCAAAATACCCCGAAATGCCCCAAAATGTCAAAAAATGCCCCAAAACGGCCCCAAACGGCCCAAACTGACCAGGAAGGGGGCGGGGACGTTGACCATGGCACCGCCCACACCGATGACCACGGCCACGCCCAGCCCGTGGCCCAAAACCACCCAAAATAACCCCAAAACACCTCAAATCCCCCAAAATTAACCAAAAATGACCAAAACGCCCCAAAACGCCCCGAACTGACCAGGAAGGGGGCGGGGACGTTGACCATGGCGCCGTCCTCGCCGATGACCGTGGCCACGCCCAGCCCGTGGCGCTGCCCCACCTCGAAGTCGACGGCGTCGTGGGCGGGGGTGATCTTGACCGCGCCTGGGGGCGGGGCCAAGCGTTGGGACACGCCCCCCCCGCGCGGAGGAGGGACACGCCCAGCCCGGCCACGCCCATGGGTGTGTAACCCTTTAGGCCACGCCCACGGGAAACACGCCCCGAAAGTGCCACACCCAACCAGGCCGCGCCCCTCTAAGCCACACCCCAAAATGGTCGCATGCTAAGGGAGACACACCCCTAAATAACCACGCCCATCTAAGCCACACCCCCGAATGGGCACACCCCAAAATCGGCCACTCCCAATCAGTCCACGCCCATTGAAGCCACACCCCAAAATAACCACACCCAACGGGGCCACACCCTCTCCAAGCCACACCCCAAAGCAGCCACACCCCTGCATAGCCACACCCAGACACACCCTTCTAAGCCACACCCTAAATAACCACACCCAATGAGGCCACGCCCTTTCAAGTCACACCCCAAAACAGCCCCACCCAAAGAGGCCACACCCCTAAACAGCCACACCCCTAAATAACCACACCCCCATAAAGCCCCACCCCAGACCCCGCCTCCTCCATGCCCCGCCCCCCGAGGCCCCGCCCCTCACCGGTGCCGAACTGGGGGTCCACGAAGGCGTCGTGCAGGATGGGCAGGACCCGGCCCGTGATTGGGTGACGCACGCTCCGCCCACGCAGGTGCTGGGGGGCGGGACAGAGGGGGCGGGGCCGTCAGGGACGCGCCCAGGGATGGCCACACCCACCTGGGAACGGGCCTGGCCACGCCCACTCTGGGGCGCCACGGCCACACCCGGGCAGGGGCCGCCCCTCACCTGGGATGGGGTGGGGTCAGGGGTGGTGGCCACGCCCACAGGTGAGCCCAGGTGTGCCCAGGTGTGCCCCAGGTGTGCCCAGGTGTGCCCGGGTGTATCCCAGGTGTATCCCAGGTGTGCCCCAGGTGTGCCCAGGTGTACCCCAGGTGTATCCCAGGTGTGCCCCAGGTTTATCCCAGGTACCCCAGGTGTATCCCAGGTGCCCCCAGGTGTTCCCCAGGTGTATCCCAGGTGTGCCCCAGGTGTTCCCCAGGTGTATCCCAGCCCCCCCAGGTGTATCCCAGCCCCCCCAGGTGTACCCCAGGTGCCCCAGGTGTATCCCAGGTGTACCCCAGGTGCCCCAGGTGCCCCAGGTGTATCCCAGGTGTATCCCAGGTGTATCCCAGGTGTACCCCAGGTGTATCCCAGCCCCCCCAGGTGTACCCCAGGTGCCCCAGGTGCCCCAGGTGTATCCCAGGTACCCCAGGTGTATCCCAGGTGCCCCAGGTGTATCCCAGGTGCCCCAGGTGTACCCCAGGTGTACCCCAGGTGTACCCCAGGTGTGCCCCAGGTGCCCCAGGTGCCCCTGCTCACCTGGTACCGGGGGTCCTCGGGGTGCACGGCCACGGCCTCGTCCCCCAGCATCGTCTCCAGGCGCGTCGTGGCCACCACGACCTCGGGGGGCTCCTCCCCCTCACCTGGGCAGGGGGCGCGTGGGGACCCCAAACACACACAGGGACCCCATAGGGACCCCCCCCAAACCCCCCAGAGACCCCACAGGGACCCCACACACACAGGAACCCCAGAGAGCCCCCCCAAACACACACAGGGACCCCATAGGGACCCCAAACACACACAGGGACCCCATAGGGACCCCCCCAAATCCCACAGGGACCCCACAGGGACCCCAACACACACAGGGACCCCCCCAGAGACCCCCCCCAAACACACACAGGGACCCCATAGGGATCCCCCCAAACCCCCCAGAGACCCCACAGGGACCCCAAACACACACAGGGACCCCAGAGACCCCCAGAGACCCCATAGGGACCCCCCAAATCCCACAGAGACCCCAAACACACAGGGACCCCCCCAGAGACCCCCCCCAAACACACAGAGACCCCCAGAGACCCCACGGGGACCCCAAACACACACAGAGACCCCACAGGGACCCCCAGACCCCATGGGGACCCCCAGGACCCCACCCCAAATACCCTGGGACCCCCCCAAATCCCCAGGGACCTCCCCCCAGAGACACCCATAACCACCCCAAAATCCCGGAGACCCCAAAGAGACCCCCATGGACCCTCCCCAAATCCCACAGGGACTCCATAGGGACCCCCATGGACCCGCCCCAAACCCTACAGAGACCCCACAGAGACCCCAGACCCAATTACCGGCGCCCCCCTCCAGGGGTTCCCCAAGCCCCCAGGACCCCCCAGGACCCCCCAAAGCCCCCAGACCCAATTACCGGCGCCCCCCTCCAGGGGGTAGGCGAAGGCCACCAGGACCCCGAACTCCACGGGCTCCTCATAGCCCGGGACCCTGAGCAGGGTGCGGCCCCCCAGCTCCTTCTTCTCCACCTGAGACCCCAAAAACGCCCAAAGTTACCCCAAAAACCCCAATGAAACCCCCAAAAACATCCCCAAATCCCCAGCTCCTTCTTCTCCACCTGAGACCCCAAAAACGCCCAAAGTTACCCCAAAATTACCCCAAAAACCCCAGTGAAACCCCCAAAATAACCCCAAAAACCCTAAACCTCCCCAGCTCCTTCTTCTCCACCGGGGGACCCCAAAAATGCACAAAATTACCCCAAAAACCCCAATGAAATCCCCAAAATAACCCCCAAAACCCCAGCTCCTTCTTCTCCACCTGAGACCCCAAAAACGGCCCAAAATTACCCCAAAAACCCCAGTGAGACCCCAAAAGCCCCCCCCAGACCCCCCAAAACCTCCAGAGGGGGTTTGGGCAGGATTTTGGGGTGTTTTTGGGGTGTTTTGGGCAGGATTTTGGGGTATTTTTGGGGTGTTTTGGGGGTATTTTTGGGGGTATTTTTGGGATATTGTTGGGGTATTTTTGGGGATATTTTTGGGGATATTTTGGGGTAATTTTGGGGTGTTTTTGGGGCGTTTTGGGTACCTCAATGTCCGAGATGGCCGAGCACAGGGCGCAGCTCCAGTGCACGATCCCAGGGGATTTTGGGGCGATTTTGAGGGATTTTGGGGCGATTTTGGGTGTATTTTGGGCAGTGATTTGGGGGCTGTTTTGGGGATATTTTTGGGGTGATTTTGGGGTGATTTTGGGGTGATTTTGGGGTGTTTTGGGTACCTCAATGTCCGAGATGGCCGAGCGCAGGGCGCAGCTCCAGTGCACGATCCCAGGGGATTTGGGGGGTTTTTTGAGGGATTTTGGGGCAGGTTTTGTGCAGTGTTTCAGGGGCTGTTTTGGGGGTCCCGGGGCAGGATTTTGGGGTGATTTTGGGGTGTTTTGGGTACCTCAATGTCGGAGATGGCCGAGCGCAGGGCGCAGCTCCAGTGCACGATGCGCCGGCTCCGGTAGATCAGGCCCTGCTCGTGCAGCCTCACGAAGGCCTCGGTCACGGCCCGGCTCATTTTCTGCGGGTCAGGCGGGGTCAGGCGGGGTCACGGGGGGGTCACAGGGGGGTCACAGGGGTCATGGGGGGGTCACAGGGGGCTCTGGGGACCCCCACTCACGGGGTCCATGGTGAAACAGGCGCGCTCCCAGTCCATGGAGGCTCCCAGGCGCCGCAGCTGCTGGTAAATGCGGTCGCCCTTCCTGGGGGGCAGCGCGGGGTCACGCGGGGGTCATGTGGGGGTCACGCGGGGTCACGCGGGGGTCACGCGGGGGGCACTCGGGGTCACACGGGGGTCACGCGGGGGGCACTCGGGGGTCCCTTTGCGTTCACTTTGGGGTGCCCTGGATCACTTTGGGGTTACTTAGGGGTCATTTAGGGGTGCCCTGGGTCACTCTGGGGTTGCTTTGGGGTCCCTTTGGGTCATTTAGGGGTGCCCTGGGTCACTTTGGGGTGCCCTGGGTCGCTCTGGGGTCCTGGGGATGACTTTGGGGTCACTCAGTGGTCACCCATTGGTCACTCAGTGGTCACACCCCCCCAGAGGTCACCCGTTGGTCACTCAGTGGTCACTCACTCGTCCTTCCAGTGCCACACCCCCCCAGCAGTCAGGGGTCACTCAGTGGTCCCTCAGGGGTCACACCCCCCCATTGGTCACCCATTGGTCACCCATTGGTCACCCCAGGTCCCCCATTGGTCACTCACTCGTCCTTCCAGCGCCACACCTCGCCCAGCAGTCATTGGTCACCCATTGGTCACTCAGGGGTCACACCCCCCATTGGTCACCCATTGGTCACCCGTTGGTCCCCCATTGGTCACTCACTCGTCCTTCCAGCGCCACACCTCGCCCAGCAGTCATTGGTCACCCATTGGTCACCCATGGGTCCCCCATTGGTCACTCACTCGTCCTTCCAGCGCCACACCTCGCCCAGCAGTCAGGGGTCACTCAGTGGTCCCTCAGGGGTCACACCCCCCCATTGGTCACCCATTGGTCACCCATTGGTCACTCAGTGGTCACTCACTCGTCCTTCCAGCGCCACACCTCGCCCAGCAGTCAGGGGTCACTCAAGGGTCCCTCAGGGGTCACACCCCCCCAGTGGTCACCCATTGGTCACTCAGTGGTCACCCATTGGTCACTCAGTGGTCACCCATTGGTCACCCATTGGTCACTCACTCGTCCTTCCAGCGCCACACCTCGCCCAGGAAGGCCTCGCGGCCCAGCTGGTGCCGAGTGAGGCCCCGGGAGCGCAGCAGGCGCCGCTCCACGACCACCTGGGTGGCGATGCCGGCGTGGTCACAGCCCGGGGCCCAGAGCGTGGTCAGCCCCCGCATGCGGTGCCTGCAGGGGGACAATGAGGGGACATTGGGGACAATGAGGGGACATTGGGGACATTGGGGACAATGGGGACATTGGGGTCACAGCCCGGGGCCCAGAGCGTGGTCAGCCCCCGCATGCGGTGCCTGCAGGGGGACAATGAGGGGACAATGAGGGGACAGTGGGGACATTGGGGGCATTGGGGGCATTGGGGACATTGGGGACATTGGGGGCATTGGGGACAATGAGGGGACATTGGGGACATTGGGGGCATTGGGGACATTGGGGACATTGGGGGGATTGGGGACATTGGGGACATTGGGGACATTGGGGACATTGGGGACATTGGGGACATTGGGGGGATTGGGGACATTGGGGACAATGAGGGGGCATTGGGGACATTGGGGGCATTGGGGGGATTGGGGACATTGGGGGCATTGGGGGCAATGGGGACAATGGGGACAATGGGGGCATTGGGGGCAATGGGGGCATTGGGGGCATTAGGGACAATGGGGACATTGGGGGGATTGGGGACATTGGGGACATTGGGGGCATTGGGGGCATTGGGGGGATTGGGGACAACGAGGGGACATTGGGGACATTGGGGACATTGGGGGCAATGGGGACATTGGGGACATTGGGGACTTTGGGGACATTGGGGACACTGGGGACATTGGGGTCACTCCACAGATCTCAGGTGGCCACTAGTGACCATTCTATGGGTCACTCTATGGGTCACTATAGTGGTCACTCTGTGGTCACTCCTGTGTCCCTGATGGTCACTGTGGTCACTGCGGTCACTGTGGTCACTCCCCATGCCCAGCGGTCACTGTGGTCACTCAGTGGTCACTCATGGTCACTCAATGGTCACTCAATGGTCACTCATGGTCACTATAGTCACTATGGTCACTATGGTCACTCATGGTCACTATGGTCACTCACGGTCACTCACCAGCGGGTCAGCGTGTCCTGGATGGCCACGGTCAGGGCGTGGCCCAGGTGCAGGGTCCCTGTCCCCAATGGTCACTATGGTCACTGTGGTCACTATGGTCACTCAATGGTCACTCAATGGTCACTATGGTCACTATGGTCACTCATGGTCACTCATGGTCACTGTGGTCACTCACCAGCGGGTCAGCGTGTCCTGGATGGCCACGGTCAGGGCGTGGCCCAGGTGCAGGGTCCCGGTGACGTTGGGGGGGGGGAGGCACATCACGAACACCCCCCGGGGGTTGGGGGCGTCCAGGGAGCGCTGGGGGGCACGGGGGGGGTCAGGGGGGCTTGGGGACCCCCAAAAACCCCAAAAACCGCCCCAAAAACCCCCAAAAACCCCCCAAAAACCCCCTAAACTGCCCCAAAACCCCCCCCAAAAACCCCCAAAACTGCCCCAAAAACCCCCCAAAACTGCCCCAAAACTGCCCCAAACTGCCCTAAAACCTCCCCAAAAACCCCCAAAAACCCCCAAAACTGCCCCAAAACTGCCCCAAAACTGCCCCAAACTGCCCCAAACACCCCCAAAACTGCCCCAAAAACCCACACCAGGGACCCCCAAAAACCCCCCAAAACTGCCCCAAACAGCCCCAGAACTGCCCCAAAACTGCCCCAAACCCCCCCAAAACTGCCCCAAACTGCCCCCAGACCCCCTGAAACAGCCCCAAACTGCCCCCAGACCCCTTTAAACCCCCCAGACCCATTTAGGACCCCCACTCACGCCCCATTCCGGCCGGAAGAAGCCTCCTGCTCCCACCAGCTGTACCAGGGCTGCCCCAAACCCCCCAAAACTGCCCCAAAACAGCCCCAAAACAGCCGCAAACTGCCTGAAACAGCCCCCAGACCCATTTAGAGCCCCCCAGACCCATTTAGGACCCCCACTCACGCCCCACTCGGGCCGGAAGAAGCCTCCTGCTCCCACCAGCTGTACAAGGGCTGCCCCAAATCCCCCAAAACTGCCCCAAAACTGCCCCAAAACTGCCCCTAGACCCCCTGAAACAGCCCCAAACTGCCCCCAGACCCATTTAGGACCCCCAGACCCATTTAGGACCCCCACTCACGCCCCATTCCGGCCGGAAGAAGCCTCCTGCTCCCACCAGCTGTACCAGGGCTGCCCCAAACCCCCCAAAACTGCCCCAAACTGCCCCAAACCCCCCCAGGACACCCCCAGACCCATTTAGGACCCCCAGACCCATTTAGGACCCCCACTCACGCCCCATTCCGGCCGGAAGAAGCCCTCCTGCTCCCACCAGCTGTACCAGGCCGCCTCCACGTAGCCGGGGCTGTAGCTCTCGGGCAGGGGTCCCCCCACGTCTGGGGAGGGGTCCCGAGGGGTCAGGGCCCGGCCACGGAGCCCCCCAGACCCACTGAGGTCCCAAAAAAGCCCCCCAGACCCACTGAGGTCCCCCCAAACCCACCCAGACCCACTGAGGTGCCAAACACCCCCCCAGACCCACCCAAAACCCACCCAAACCATCCTGAGGCCCCCCCAGACCTCCCCAAATCCTCCTGAGACCCCCAAAAGCGCCCCCAGAATCCCCCAAAATCCACCTGAGACCCCCCCAAACCCTCCTGAGACCCCCCCAAACGCCCTTGGAGCCCCCCCAGACCCCCCCAAACACCCCTGGAGCCCCCCCAGATCCCCCCCAAACCCTCCTGAGACCCCCAAAAGCACCCCCAGACCCCCCAAACCCTCCCCAAAATCCACCTGAGCCTCCCCAAACCCTCCTGAGACCCCCCCCAAAATCCACCTGAGACCCCCCCCAAACACCCTCGGAGCCCCCCCAGACCCACCAAAACCCCCCCAAACCCTCCCCAAAATCCCTCTGGGCCCCCCCAAACCCTCCTGAGACCCCCAGAATCCCCCCAAACACCCTCCAAGCACCTCAAAACCCCCTCAAACCCTCCCCAAAATCCACCTGAGCCCCCCCAAACCCTCCTGAGACCCCCCCCAAACGCCCTTGGAGCCCCCCCAGACCCACCCAAACACCCCTGGAGGCCCCCCAGATCCCCCCCAAACGCCCTTGGAGCCCCCCCCAGACCCCCAAAACCCCCCCAAACCCTCCCCAAAATCCACCTGAGACCCCCCCCAAACACCCTTGGAGCCCTCCCAGACCCCCCAAAACCCCCCCAAACACCCCCAGACCCCCCCCAAACCCTTTCCAAGCCCCCCCCGGCCCCCTCCTCACCCTTCTTGCAGCCGGGGGGGGTGGGGGTCTCGTAGCGCAGCCCCTGCAGCTCCCGCCGGGCCCTGCTGGGCTTGGCCTTGGCCTGGGCCTGGGCCTGGGGGCGTCAGGGGGGTCAGGGGAGCCCCGGGACCCCCCCAGGGACCCCCAGGGACCCCCCCCAGGGACCCCCAGGGATCCCCCCCCACCTGCAGCTGCCGGTTCTTCTCCTGTTTCTGCTGGAATTTCTCCATTTTCTCGCGTTTCTTGGCCTCCTTCTTCAGCTGCGCCGCGCTCTTGGCCGGGCCGGGGGGCGCGGCCGGGACCCCCCCCGGGACCCCCCCCGGGGGCGGCTCTGGTGGGCGAGGAGGGGGGAAAGGGGGGGTCACAGTGTGAGACCCCCAAAATCCCCATTTTCCCTCCCAAAATCCGCATTTTTCCTCCCAAAATATCAATTTCCTCCCTCAAATCGCCCCAAAATCTCCATTTTCCCACCCCAAAGCCCAAAATCTCCATTATCCCCCAAAACGCCCCCAAAATCTCCATCTTCCCTCCCAAAATCTCAATTTCCTCCCTCAAATTGCCCCAAAAATCTCAATTTTCCCACCCCAAAATCTCAATTTCCCCCCCTCAAATCGCCCCAAAAATCGGCATTTTTCCCTCCCAAAATCTCAATTTACCTCCTCAAATCGCCCCCAAAATCTGCATTTTCCCTCCCAAAATCTGCATTTTCCCTCCCAAAATATCAATTTTCTCCCTCAAATTGCCCCAAAATCTCCATTTTCCCACCCCAAAATCTCAATTTCCCCCCCTCAAATTGACCCAAAAATCTGCATTTTCCCTCCCAAAACCTGCATTTTCCCCCCCTCAAATCGCCCCAAAAATCGGCATTTTTCCCTCCCAAAATCTCAATTTCCTCCCTCAAATCGCCCCAAAATCTGCATTTCCCCACCCCAAAATCTGCATTTTCCCTACCAAAATCTCAATTTCCCCCTCCCTCAAATTGCCCCAAAAATCTGCATTTTCTCACCCCAAAATCTGCATTTTCCCTCCCCAAAATCTCAATTTACCTTCTCAAATTGCCCCCAAAAATCTCAATTTTCCCACCCCAAAATCTCAATTTCCTCCCTCAAATTGCCCAAAAATCGGCATTTTCCCACCCCAAAATCTCAATTTATCTTCTCAAATTGCCCCCCAAAATCTGCATTTTCCCACCCCAAAATCTCAATTTCCTCCCTCAAATTGCCCCAAAATCTGCATTTCCCCACCCCAAAATCTGCATTTTCCCTACCAAAATCTCAATTTCCCCCTCCCTCAAATTGCCCCGAAATCTCCATTTTCTCACCCCAAAATCTTAATTTACCCTCCTCAAATCGCCCCAAAACCTCCATTCTCCCCCCCCAAATCACCCCCAAAATCTGCATTTCCCCACCCCAAAATCTCAATTTACCTCCCACCTCAAATCCCCCCAAAATCTCCGTTTTCCCCCCCAAAATCTCCATTCCTCCCCAAATCTCCATTCCCACCCCCCAAATTTCAATCCCCCCCCAAAATCCCCCCCAAAATCTCCATCCCCCCCCTCAAATCCCCCCAAATTTCAACTCCCCCCCCAAATCTCCATCTCCCCTCCCCCAAACCCCAAAATCCCCGCATTTCCCCCCAAAACCCCCATTTCCCTCCCTCCCCCTGACCCCCCCCAGCCTCACCGGGGGTCTCCTTGGGGGTCCCGGGGGTCCCCTCGGGGGCGCCCCCGCCCCCCCCGCAGAGCTCCAGGTCCCCCAGCTCGGCCCGGAACTGGGGCAGGCGGGCACAGGAGAGGAACCAACGGGAGACCCCCGGAAATGGGGCCCGGGAGGGGGCGTCCAGCACCTGGGGGGGGGCACAAGGGTCAGGGGTCACAGGTGACACACGGATGGACAGAGGGACATCAATGGACAGAGGGACAGGGATGGACAGAGGGACAGGAACCAACGGGAGACCCCCGGGAACGGGGCCCGGGAGGGGGCGTCCAGCACCTGGGGGGGGGCAGGAATGTGGGGAGGGGTCATTGGGGGGGTCAGGAATGTGGGGAGGGGTCACACAGGGCATGGGGGGGTCACACAGGGCATAGGGACAGGGATGGACAGAGGGACAGGGACGGACACAGGACGGGAACCAACGTGAGACCCCCAGAAATGGGGCCCGGGAGGGGGCGTCCAGCACCTGGGGGGGGTCAGGAATGTGGGGAGGGGTCTCAGGGGGGTCTGGGGGTGTTCTTGGGGGTCCCAGCGGAATTTGGGGAGGGGTCTCACCTACGTGAAGGGCCCCAGCAGGGCACAGACCCCAGTGACATCGGCCAGGGTGACATTGGGGGGGTCTCAGGGGGATTTGGGGGCGCTCCCGGGGGTCCCAGCAGGATTTGGGGGCTCTGGGGGTGTTCTTGGGGGTCCCAGCGGAATTTGGGGAGGGGTCTGACCTGCGTGAAGGGCCCCAGCAGGGCACAGACCACGGTGACATCGGCCAGGGTGACATTGGGGGGGTCTCAGGGGGATTTGGGGGCGCTCCCGGGGGTCCCAGCAGGATTTGGGGTCTCAGAGGGGTCTGGGGTCCCTCCTGGGGGTCCCAGCAGTATTTGGGGAGGGGTCTGACCTGCGTGAAGGGCCCCAGCAGGGCACAGACCCCGGTGACATCGGCCAGGGTGACATTGGGGGGGTCTCAGGGGGATTTGGGGGCGCTCCCGGGGGTCCCAGCAGGATTTGGGGGCTCTGGGGGTGTTCTTGGGGGTCCCAGCAGTATTTGGGGAGGGGTCTGACCTGCGTGAAGGGCCCCAGCAGGGCACAGACCACGGTGACATCGGCCAGGGTGACCCCGTCGCCCACCAGGAAGGAGCGGCCGCTGCTCAGGTGGGACTCGAGAGCCCCCAGGGCCCGGAGCAGCTCCTGGAGACCCCGGGCCCGGGCCTGGGGAGGGGCAGGGGGGTCAGAGACCCCTCCCCAAATACCCCTGAACCCCCATAGAGCCCATAGAGCCCTCACAGAGACCCCCAAATCCCCCCATTGTCACCCATTGTCACCCAGAGCCCCCAGAGCAGCTCCTGGAGACCCCGGGGCCGGGCCTGGGAGGGGCGGGGGGCGTCAGGGACCCCTCCCCAAATACCCCAGAGACCCAAACCCACCCCAAATCCCCCTGTGCCCCCCAAAATCTCAGTGCAACCCCCCCAAAACCCCCCCAGGACCCCTCCCCAGACCCCCCCTCACCTCATGGGACCCCCAATTCCCCTGTAATGCCCCTAAATCCCCCTCTAACCCCCCCATACCGCCCCTAAATCCCCCCAAAACCCCCCTAAACCTCCCCAATTCTCCCCCAAGCCCCTCCAAACCCCCCCAAATTTTCATCCTCTGGACCCCCCCCTCACCTGTTTGGGCCCCCCCCTCACAATGGCCGCCGCTGTCCCCAGGTCCCCCTCAGCAAACGCCACCCAAATACCCCAAAATCCCCCCCAAAATCTCACTGTAACACCCCCCGAAACTGCCCCAAACTGCCTCAAACCACCCAGGACCCTCCCCAATGTTACCCCCAAGACCCCCCTCACCTGTTTGGGCCCCCCCCCACAATGGCCGCCGCTGTCCCCAGGTCCCCCTCAGCGAACGCCACTCACTGCCCCTCGTGTACCCCCTCAAACACCACAAAACCCCCTCAAAACACCCGAATCCCCCCAAATCTCACTGAACACCCCCCAAACACCCCACAATGGTACCCCCGGACCCCCCCTCACCTGTTTGGGCCCCCCCATGGCCAAGGCCGCCGCAGTGCCCAGGTCCCCCTCAGCGAACGCCACCCAAATACCCCAAAATCCCCCCCAAAATCTCACTGTAACCCCCCCAAACACCCCAAAACCCCCCCAGGACCCCTCCCCAATGGTCCCCCGGACCCCCCTCACCTGTTTGGGCCCCCCATCACAATGGCCGCCGCGGTGCCCAGGTCCCCCTCAGCGAACGCCACCCACTGCCGCACCCTGTACCCCCCCAAATACCCCCCAAACCCCCTCAAAACACCCCAAATCCCCCCCAAAATCTCACTGTAACCCCCCAAACCCACCAGGACCCCTCCCCAATGGTACCCCCGGACCCCCCCTCACCTGTTTGGGCCCCCCCATGGCCAAGGCCGCCGCTGTCCCCAGGTCCCCCTCAGCGAACGCCACCCATGGCCCCCCGTGTACCCCCTCAAACCCATCCAAATCCCCCCAAATCCCCCCAAATCCCCCCAAATCTCACTGAACACCCCTCAGGACCCCCAAAAACCCACCCAGGACCCCCCCTCACCTGTTTGGGCCCCCCCATGGCGAAGGCCGCCGCGGTGCCCAGGTCCCCCCTCAGCGAACGCCACCCACTGCCGCACCCTGTACCCCCCCAAACCCATCCAAATCCCCCCAAATCTCACTGTAACCCCCCCAAACTGCCCCAAACTGCCCCAAACCCCCCCCAGGACCCCTCCCCAATGGTATCCCGGACCCCCCCTCACCTGTTTGGGCCCCCCCATCACAATGGCCGCCGCGGTGCCCAGGTCCCCCTCAGCGAACGCCACCCACAGGCCCCCCTGTACCCCCCCAAACCCATCCAAACCCCCCCCAAATCTCACTGTAACCCCCCCAAACTGCCCCAAACCCCCCTAGGACACCTGCCCAGACCCCCCCTCACCTGTTTGGGCCCCCCCATGGCGATGGCCGCCGCGGTGCCCAGGTCCCCCTCAGCGAACGCCACCCACTGCCGCACCAGGGCGGCCTCGCGCGGGTCGCGGCCCCGCAGGCGGGGGGGGCTCAGCAGCAGCGCGGCCGCCCCGGGCCCAGCAGGGCCCCCCGGGGCTCGCAGCAGCGGCAGCGGCTGGGGGGGGGTCCCGGGCGGGGCGGGGGTCCCGGGGGCCACGCGCTGCAGCGCCGGGGGGGGGTCCCCGGAGAAACGGGCGGCGATGAGGACGCGAAGGGCGGGGGCGTCCCCGGGGGGGGGCGGCAGCAGCAGCACGGGGGGGGGCGGCATCGCTGGGACGGGCGGGGGGGGACAAGAGGAAAGTGGGAGAAATTGAAAATTATGAATATTAATGGGGGGAAAAATGGGGGGAATAATGGGGAATTAATGGGGGGAATATGGGAGGAAAATTAAAAAATTATAAATATTAACGGGGGGGAATAATGGGGAATTAATGGGGGGAATATAGGGGGAAATTAAAAAATTAACGGGGGGAAAAAATGGGGGAAAAATGGGGGGAAATTGGGGAATTAATGGGGGGAATACGGGGTAAAAATTAAAAAATTATAAATATTAACAGGGGGGAATAATGGGGAATTAATGTAATGTTAATGGGGGAATACGGGGGTAAAAATTAAAAAATTATAAATATTAACAGGGGGGAATAATGGGGAATTAATGGGGGGAATATGGGGGGAAGAATTAAAAAATTAACGGGGGGAAAAATGGGGGGAAATTGCGGAATTTATGGGGGGAAAATTTAAAAATTAACGGGGGGAAAAATGGGGGAAAATTGGGGAATTAATGGAGGGAATATGGGGGAAAAGTTAAAAAATTAACGGGGGGGGAAAAATGGGGGGGGAATTATAAACTTAACGAGGGGAAATGGGGATCACAGGGGGGCACCGGGGGGTGTTTGGGGGTCCCTGAGGGCCGCAGGTGGGTCTGTGGGGCTGGTATGGGACCAGTGGGTACAGGGGTTTCTTAGGCGTTTTTTTGGGGTGATTTTGGGGTTCTTGGGGGTCCCGGGGAGTGTTTGAGGATTCCTGGGGGTTTTTTTTTGGGGGGTGAGTTTGGAGTTTTTGGGGGGTCCCTGAGGGCCGCAGGTGGGGCTGGGAGCCGGTACCGGGACCTGTGGGTACAGGGATTTTTTTGGGTTTTTTTTGGGGTTATTTTTGGGGTTTTTTGGGGGTCCCGGGGGTCACGTGCCCCCCCCAGCCCCTCCCCACGGCCCCCGGTACCTGCGGCGGCGGCGGCAGCGGCGGGAGGAGAGACACGTGGGGGCGGAGCGTGCTGCGCGTGCGCGGAACCCCGCGCTGCCATTGGCTGGTGCGGGGCGCACTTCCGGCGCCCGCGGTGATGACGCAAAGGGAGCGCCGAGCCCGCGGCGCTTGGCGCCCCCCAGCGGAGCGGAGGAGCAAAAACTCCGAGAGGCAAACGGGGGGGGGGGGGCTTGGAAATACCGAAAAAAAACTCGGAATCAGCCCAAAAACACCCGAAAAAACCCCGAAATCACCCCAAAATCACCCGAAAACCCGCCCCAACAACAGAAAAAACCCCCGAAATCAGCCCAAAAAACACCCGAAAGCACCCGAAATCACACAAAAAACCACCCAAAATCACCTCAATAACACCCGAAAAACCCCGAAATCACCTCAAAAACACCCCAAACACCAACGAAAATAAAATCCCAAAATCACGGTAAAAATCCCCAACCACCCCAAAAACTCCCAAACCACCCAAAATCACCCTAAAAACCACAAAAATCACCCTAAAATTACCCCAAAACCCCCATGAGTGACACGCACACAGAGCGGGGCAGGGCCCGGCATTTATTGGGGTTCTGGAAAGAGGCCTGGGGACACCCCCGGATTTGGGGAGGGGGTCCCGGCAGGATTTTGGGGTGAATCCCCCCGATTTTGGGGAGGCGTCTCTGCAGATTTTGGGGAGGATCTCCCCCGATTTTGGGGTAAACCCTCCCCGTTTTAGGAGTGAATCCCTCAAGATATTTTGGGGTCAATCCGCCCATTTTTGGGGTGAATCCCCCCCTCCATTTTTGAGGTGAATCCCCCTCGTCGTTTTTGGGGAGGGGTCTCTGCTGATTTTGGGGAGGAGATCCCCCCCAGACTTTAGGGCAAATCCCCCCCAGATTTTAGGGCGAATCCCCCCAGATTTTAGGGCAAATCCCCCAGTTTTGGGGGTGAATCCCCCCAGTTTCGTGGGAATGATCTCTGCAGGTATTTTAGGGTGAATCCCCCCCCAGTTTTGGGGCAAATCCCCCCAAGATTTTAGGGCGAATCCCCCCACTTTTGGGGTGAATCCCCCCGGTTTCGTGGGAATGATCTCTGCAGGTATTTCAGGGCGAATCCCCCCGATATTTCGGGGTGAATCCCCCCCCCAGTTTTGGCGGGGAGATCCCCCCGGATTTTGGGGCGAATCCGCCCGGATTTTGGGGCGAATCCGCCCGGATTTTGGGGTCACTGTTTCTGCTGCAGCGCCTCCTTGCGGGCCGCGTCCTGCAGCAGCTGCGTGTCCACCTCGTCCGCGGGGCAGCTGCACGTAGCGAACCACGGAGCCGCGGATGAAGCAGTTCTTGACTGACAGCTGGGGGGGGAAAAAGGTCTGAGACCCCTCCCCAAATTACTGAGACCCCCCAAAAATCGCTGAGGTACAGAAAACCACAGAGAAAACCCCAAAAACCGCCCCACCAAAATCCGCAGAGAAACCCCCAAAATCCGCAGAGAAACCCCAGAACCACGGGAAGCCGCGGATGAAGCAGTTCTTGACTGACAGCTGGGGGGGGGGAGAGCCGTGAGAGACCCCTCCCCAAATTACTGAGACCACCCTTAGAGCCCTCCAAAACCAGAGAAACACCCAAAAACCCTCAAAAAACCACTGAGATATCCCAAAAAACAGAGAAACAACCCAGAACCAGGGAGCCCCAGTGAGGCAGCTCTGGACTGAAAGTTGGGGGGGGAAAAAGGTCTGAGACCCCTCCCCAAATTACTGAGACCACCCCTTAGAGCCCTCCAAAACCAGAGAAATACCCAAAAACCCTCAAAAAACCACTGAGATATCCCAAAAAACAGAGAAATAACCCAGAACCAGGGAGCCCCAGTGAGGCAGCTCTGGACTGAAAGTTGGGGGGGGAAAAAGGTCTGAGACCCCTCCCCAAATTACTGAGATCCACCAAAACCACCAACACCCCCCCGAGAGCCCCCAAAACCACAGACATCCCCCCAAAATCCCTGAGACCCCCCCCAAAACAACCCCACAACCACTGAGACCCCTCTCTGAGAGCACCCAAGATCACCCCCCAAACCCCCCCCAGGACCCCCAAAACCCCCCCAGGACCCCCAAAACCCCCCCAGGACCCCCCAAACCCCCCCCCCTAGGACACCCAAAACCCCCCCCCCAGACCCCTCAAAACCAGACCAACAGCCCTGAGACGCCCCAAACACCCCCAGGACCCCACCCAGGATCCCCAAATCCCCTCCCCAAGAACCCCCAAACCCCCCCAGGGACCGCCCCCCAAAACCAGAGACCCTCTGAAACCTCCCCAAACTCCCCCAAAACCTCCCCAAATCCCCCCCATCTCCCTCCAGGGTCCCCCCCAAATCCCCCCAGGACCCTCCCAGAACCACTGAGAGCCCCCAGGCCATCCCCAAATCCCCTCAGGACCCCCCAAGATCCCCCCGAAACCTCCCCAAAACCCCCCCCGAAACTCCCCCCAAACCCTCCCCAAACCCCCCAGGACCCTCCAGGAACCCCTGAGAGCCCCTAAGACCCCCCCAGGATCCCCCCAGACCCCCCCCAGGACCCTCCCCCAGGACCCCCAAATCCCCCTGTGCCCCCCACCATGTGCGGGTACTTCTCGGGGTCGGTGACGCTGATGTCGGTCAGTTTGATTTTCAGGTACTGGGGAGGGGGCACGGGGGGGTCAGGGGGGGTTCTGAGACCCCCAGAGACCCCCAGAGACCCCCCCCCCCACCCGGGACCCCCCGACTCACCTGATCCACCGAGTGCAGCGTGCCGCAGATGCTGCGGAGACAAGGGGGGTTTGGGGGGATTTGGGGGGAGATTTGGGGGTCCCAGAGGGTCCTGGGGGGATTTGGGGGGGATTTGGGGGTCCCAGAGGGTCCTGGGGGGATTTGGGGGGGATTTGGGGGTCCCAGAGGGTCCCAGCAGGATTTGGGGGGGATTTGGGGGTCCCAGAGGGTCCCAGCAGGATTTGGGGGGGGATTTGGGGGGGATTTGGGGGGGTCCCAAAGGGTCCCAGGAGGATTTGGGGGGATCTGGGGGGGATTTGGGGGGTCCTGGGGGGGATTGGGGGGTCCAAGAGGGTCCTGGGGGGATCTGGGGGTGTTTCAGGGGTTCCAGGGGAGGTTTTGGGGGTCCCGGGGGCCTTTCCGGGGCAGTTTCTGGGGGGGTTTTTTGGGAGGTCCTGGGGGGTTTTGGGGCCTTTCCCGGGCAGGTTTCTGGGGGGGGTTTTGGGGGGTCCTGGGGGGGTTTTGGGGCCTTTCCGGGGTGTCCCGGCCCCCCCCCCATACCTGAGGTCGTTCTTGAGCTCCACCACCACGTCCTTGCCCACCAGGGACTTGAAGAAGGAGTAGAACAGCTGGGGGGGGCACGGGGGGGTCAGAGATGGGGTTTTTGGGGGGCTTTAGGGGGGATTTGGGGGGGTTTTGGGTGGGATATTTGGGGAGGGTTTGAGGGGATTTGGGGGGCACAGGGGGGGGGTTGAGGGGTCCGCAGGGGTCGGGGGGGCTCGGGCCGATCCGAGGAGGGGCTCGGGGGTCCCGGGGGTCTCAGAGGGGTCCCCAAATCCCCCCCGGGATCCCCAAAATCCCCCCCCCGGCCGCGCTCACCATGGCGGCCCCGAGCGCGCCGCGCAGGCCCCGCCCCCCTTCCGCCACCGGGGGCCACGCCCCCCGCCCAATCACCGAGCGGGATCCCCGCTGGACACGCCCCCCTGCCGCCCCCGCCCCCCTGCCCCCACATAGAGCCCCGCCCACTCAGCGCGGGACCACGCCCCACATCCCCTCAGACAGGCCCCGCCCACCGAGCGGGGGTGGCGGGAAATGAATCAGCCGCCCCCGCGCCGGGTCAAAGGTCACGGGGACGGGGAAGGGACACCGGGGGGGGACAACGGGGGACACCCACGTGACTCCGGTGACACCTGTGACCCCCCCCATGTCCCCCATGTCCCCCTCCCAGCATCCCCATGTCCCCCTGTCCCCCCATGTGTCCCCTGTCCCCATACTGGGCCCGTGTCCCCCTCCTAGGCCACCTCCATGTCCCCTTGTCCCCCAGTGTCCCACCCAGTGTCCTCATGTCCCCCCTCACGTCCCTTCCATGTCCCCATGTCCCCAATATCCCCCCGATGTCCCCTCCATGTCCCATATCCCCCCTCAAGTTCCCATGTCCCCAATGTCCCCCTCAATGTCCCCTTGTGCTCCCCAATATCCCCATGTCCCCAATGTCCCCTCTTTGTCCCCAATGTCCCTTCCACGTCCCAGTGTCCCCACGTCTCCATGTCCCCTCCATGTCCCCATGTCCCCGTGCTGGTGCCATGTCCCCCTCCCAGCATTCCCATGTCCCCAACATCCCCTCCTTGTCCCCAATGTGCCCCATGTCTCCCCCTGTCCCCCCTGTCCCCTCCTGTCCCCCACGTGTCCCCTGTCCCCCATGTCCCCAATGTCCCCTCATGTCCCCAATGTCCCCCCCCATGTCCCCCATGTCCCCCACGTGTCCCCTGTCCCCCATGTCCCCAATGTCCCCCCCATGTCCCCCCTGTCCCCCATGTGTCCCCTGTCCCCGTGTCCCCAATGTCCCCCTCCTTGTCCCCATGTCCCCCACGTGTCCCCTGTCCCCCATGTCCCCAATGTCCCCCCCATGTCCCCCATGTCCCCCCACGTGTCCCCTGTCCCCGTGTCCCCTCCCAGGCCACCCCGTCCCACGCGGGGCAGGTGGGGACCGGCAGAACCAGGCCCCCAGCGCCATCACTGTCACCGCCCCCCGCCACCCGCCCTGTCACCAGCCCGTCACCTCTGCCACCTCCCTTGTCACCTGCGCTGTCACCTGCCCCCGTCACCGCTCTGTCACCGGCCCGTGACCTGTCCTGTGCTGTGCTGTCCCCTCCCTGTCCCCTCCCGCGGGGATTTAAGGGCGGCCCCGGGGGCCACCGCGGGCACCGACGACAGAGCTGGCGGTGAGTGGGGACAGCCAGGGGACACTGGGGACATCGGGGGATGAGATGGGGACACTGGGGGACACTGGGGACAGGGATGGGACAGCAGGGACAGGGATGGGACAGGATGGGGACAGGATGGGGACAGGATGGGGACATTGGGGACACTGGGGATAGGATGGGGACACTGAGATGAGACGGGATGGGCACAGGATGGGGACAGGGAGTGGGGATATCGGGGGACAGGATGGGGACAGGATGGTGACACTGGGGATGAGATGGGGACAGGGAGAGGGGACAGTGGGGACAGACAAGGGGACATGGGGACATGGAAGGGACATTGGGGACAGGGATGGGACAGGATGGGGACAGAGATGGGGACACTGGGGATGAGACGGGATGGGGACAGGATGGGGACAGGGACTGGGGGACATTGGGGACAGGGATGGGGACAGGATGGGGACAGGGATGAGGGACAGCAACAGGACAGTGAGGATGGGATGGGGACAGCGAGGGGGACATCAGGGACAGGATGGGGACAGTGGGGACAGGATGGGGACAGGGATGGGACATTGGGGACAGGATGGGGACAGGACAGGGACAGGATGGGGACATTGGGATGGGGGCCGTGAGTGGGGACAAGGGACATGGGGACACAGGGACAGGATGGGGACGGGTTGGGGGACATTGTGAAGGCCGGGGCAGGGACACAGGAACAGGGTGGGGACCTGGGGACAGGATGTGGGGATGGGGACACAGGGGACAGGGACACGGGGACAGGATGTGGGGACAGAGACAGGGACAGGGACACGGGGGACATGGGGGACAGGATGTGGGGATGGGGACACATGGACACAGGGACACGGGGACAGGATGTGGGGACAGAGACAGGGGACAGGGACACAGGGACATGGGGACAGGATGTGGGGACATCCTGAGGGATGTGGGGACAGGGCCATGGGGACGGGGACAGGAATGGGACAGGGCCATGGGGACAGGGTGGGGTCGGGTCTGTCTGTCCCCTGTGTGTCCCCCATGTCCCCTCAGTGTCCCCAATGTCCCCTGATGTCCCCCGATGTCCCCAGGGATGTGTGCCGGACTGCAGTGCCTGCTGAACCTCCTGCGCTGGGGCTGGGGCGGTCCTCAAGGGGCTCCTGGGGGGACACCGAGGTGAGGGGGAGACAATGGGGACAATGGGGACAATGGGGGACAATGACGGGGGGGGGGGACGGGGGACAATGGGGGACAGTGACATGGGAGGGGGGGGGGATGGGGACAATGACGGGGGGGGGACACGGGGGGGACATGGGGGGGGACATGTGGGGGGGACAATGATGGGGGTGGTGGGGGGGAAATGGGGGGACATGGGGGGACACGGGAGGGGGACAATGATGGGATGGGGGGGACATGGGGGGGGACAGTGACAGGGCAGGGGACACTGGGGGGACACTGGGGGACACTGGGGGGGGACACGGGGAGGGGACAATTTGGGGGGGGGGGGGACGGGGGACACATCCAGGGGAGGGGGACAATGACAAAGGGGGGGGGGGGACGGACACCAAGAGGGCACCGGGGGGGGGGGGGTGGGGGCGGGGACACAATTGGGAGCCCCGGGGGGGGCCTTGGGGACACGGGGGGGGGCGGGTCTGAGGTCAAAGGTCACCGCTGAACCCCTCCCCCCCCACAGGAACCCATCCCCCCCCCCGCGGCCGAGAGGAGCACGGGGGTCCCGGGCAAGGAGGACTGAGAGACCCCCCCGAAATGACCCAAAATGACCCAAAATGAACCAAAATCTCCCCAAAATCCCCGCCCCGCTGAATAAACCCCTCCCCCTTGGAGCCGCCTCCGGGTTTTGAGCGATTTTTGAGCGATTTTTTGAGCGATTTTGGGGCTTTTTGGGGCGGGGGGGGGCGGCGGCGAGGGGTCCGGGATGGAAAGAGTTAAAAATGAACCGGAATTCTGTTTAATTAATGCATTTATCTATTTAATTAATCTATTTATCTATTTAATTATTCTATTTATCTATTTAATTATTCTATTTAATTCTTTTTAATTAATCTATTTAATTCTTTTTAATTATTCTCCGTTTAATTAGGAAATTTATTAGAAGAAATTAAAATTAAATAGAATTACGCAGGAAAGGGAATTAAAAGCGAGCTGGGAAAAGTCAAAAATAAAAAAAAAAAATTAAAAATAAAGAGTAGACCCGAATAAAAAAAATAAAAAAACATGAGAAATAATTAAATAATAATTAGATAAGAAAGAATTGAAATTAAACGGAATGAGAAACGAGAAACGAAATGAAAAATGAGCTGGAAAAAGCTAAGTGAAATTTTAAGAATACAGAAATTCGGGATTTACGGGATTTTGGGGATTTTCTCCCCTTTTCTCAGCCGGATGGACCCAAACTCCCGGGAATTATTAAAAAATTAAAAAATTTCCATTTTTATCTGGGGGAAATTGGGGGAAATGGGGACAAATCTCCCGATTTGGGGTTTTTGGTGGCTCGGGCGGGAATTTCTCCAGGAAAAATGGAAAAAAAAAAAAAGGAAAAAAGGGAAAAAAAGGGGAAAAAGGGGAAAAAAAGGGAAAAAAAAGGGAAAAAAGGGAAAAAAGGGAAAAAAGGGAATTTTTCCTGGGGCGGCCCCGCCCCCGCTCGATGGCCCATCGGGAGCGGCTGATGGTCCATCCATCGCGACTGATGATGGCTTATCGCGACTGATGATGGTCCATCGTTACTGATGGTTTATCGCGACTGATGATGGTCCATCGTTACTGATGGTTTATCGCGACTGATGATGGTCCATCGTTACTGATGGCTTATCGCGATTGATGATGGTCCATCGTTACTGATGGTTTATCGCGACTGATGATGCTCCATTCATCGCGACTGCTGCTCCGTCCATCGCGACAGGCCCCGAGGCACCGCAGGGGGAGGGGAGCGGCGGCATTCCCCGGGTTTAACCCAAATTTCCCCCTTTTTTAAACCCCAAATTTCCCTGATTTTAACCGAACCTCCCCGGTTTTAACGCCGAATTCCCCGGGTTTGACCCAAATTCCACGGGTTTAACCAAAATCCCCCCTTTTATACCAAATTTGCCCCGCTTTTAACCCCAGTTCCCAATTTCCCCGGTTTTAACGCCAAATTCCCCGGGTTTGACCCAATTTTCCCCCCTTTTTTTACCCAAATTCCCTGTGTTTAACCCCAATTCCCCGGGTTTAACCCAATTCCCCCCTTTTTAACCCATGACATCCCCACGATATCCCCCTGATATCCCCCGATATCCCACGACATTCCCACGACATCCCCACGACATTCCCACAATATCCCCACGACATCCCCACGATATCCCCCGATATCCCACGACATTCCCACGACTTTCCACGATATCCCACGACATTCCTACAATATCCCCACAATATCCCCCCGATATTCCCACGACATCCCCCCGATATCCCCCGACATTCCCACGATATCCCCCCAATACCCCACGATATTCCCACGACATCCCCCCGATATCCCCCATATCCCCCCGATATCCCCCCGATATCCCCCATATCCCCCCGATATCCCCCGATATCCCCCGATATTCCCACGACATTCCCCCGATATTCCCACCACATCCCCTCTATATCCCCCGATATCCCCCAACATTCCCCCCCGACATTCCCACGACATCCCCCCGATATCCCCCCGATATCCCCCGATATCCCCCGATATTCCCACGACACCCCCGCGATTTTCCCTCCAGGACCCCTCCCTCCCCCCCCACCCATTCCCCCCTCCCCCGGGGGGGGTCCCCAGCGGGGCCGTGACGTCACCGTGACGTCACCGCCCCCCCCCGCGCCGCCCCCTCCTCTCCCCGGGCGCCGCCGCTCCCGGAGCCGCTCCCGGAGCCCCCGGGACCCCCCCCGGGACCCCCCCGGGACCCCCAGATTCGCCCCCCTCCCCCCGCCATGGCCGAGCCGCAGGTAGGGCTGGAAATTCCCAGTTTTAATTTTATTTAAAAAAAATGTTTATTTAATTATTTTTTCGTTTTTAAAATAAGCTTTTCCCCCGTATTTGGTTTTTTTTTTTGGTCACTTAATTCGCGTTTTGAAAGTTTGTTTTAAAAACTTCACTTCTCGGTTGATTTTATTTAATTTTATTTAATTTTATTTTCATTTTTTTTTTAATTTCATTCTATTTTTCTTGCGTTTCGTCTGAATTTGTTTTATTTTATTTTTATTTTTATAGGGTTATTTTATAACCTTATTTTATAGGGTTATTCCCCTTCATTTACTCTTATTTTGTCTTGTGTTTTAATTCGTTTTACTTTAATTGCATTTGGATCTAATTTTTTAAAATTTTTTTAAATTCTATTTTCAAATTCGTTTCGTTTATCTCGTCTTACTTTGTTTTATTTTATCTCTATTTAATTTCTTTTTATCCCTATTTAATTTCATTTTATCTTGTTTAATTAAACTGTATTTTGTATTGTATTGTTTTATCTCCTCCAACTTTATTTAATTTCATCTTTAGTTCATTTCATTTTATCTTATTTACTTTAAATGCATTTTATTTTGTACTGTTTCCTTTAATTTACTTTAATTTCATCGGGTTTTTCATTTTATTTCGGTCCGGGTTTCATTTTTAAATTTCATTTTGTGCCGAGCGCTGAATTTCCGGATTTTATCTCCCCCCGTTTCTTTCTCCCCCGCGCTCTTTGTTTTATTTTCTTTTATTCCCTTTCCCATTCCGTTCCTTCGGACGCTTTCCCGCTGTTCATTTTTATTCATTTTCGTCAATTTTGGGTCGTTTGCGCCTTTTCCCGCCGGCCCCGCCCCGCTCAGGTGCCCGAGGTGCTGCAGGAGGTCACGGTGGGCTCCGAAACCCCCCCGGGCACGCCCGAAGGTAGCGGCCCCAAATCAGCCCAAAATCCGCCCGAAATCCCCCCCAAATCCTCTCCAAAATCCCCTCCAAAATACCCCCGAAATCAGCCCCAAATCAGCCCAAAATCCGCCCGAAATCCCCCCCAAATCCTCTCCAAAATCCCCTCCAAAATGCCCCCGAAATCAGCCCAAAATCCCCCCCAAATCCTCTCCAAAAATCCCTCCAAAATAACCCCAAAATGCGCCCGAAATCAGCCCAAAATCCCCCCGAATTACCCCCTAAA